>NW_028116637.1:0-78665 GCF_964273445.1 Streptopelia decaocto | reverse complement strand
TGTGGACATGGATTTTGAAAATTCTAGAGAGAATTTTAAAAGCTTCAAGAGAATTTCAACAATTTTGAGAGGGATTTGAGAAGTTTCAATGGGAATGGGAAGAATTGGGACAAAAATTGGAAAATTTTTAAGGGACTTTGAAAAAATTTCAACTGGAATTTTAGCCATTTTTTGACATGAAATTGTAAACATGTGGACATGGATTTTGAAAATTCTAGAGAGAATTTTAAAAGCTTCAAGAGAATTTCAACAATTTTGAGAGGGATTTGAAAAGTTTCAATGGGAATGGGAAGAATTGGGACAAAAATTGGAAAATTTTTAAGGGACTTTGAAAAAATTTCAACTGGAATTTTAGCAATTTTTTGACGTGAAATTGTAAACATGTGGACATGGATTTTGAAAATTCTAGAGAGAATTTTAAAAGCTTCAAGAGAATTTCAACAATTTTGAGAGGGATTTGAAAAGTTTCAATGGGAATGGGAAGAATTGGGAGAAAAATCGGAAAATTTTTAAGGGACTTTGAAAAAATTTCAACTGGAATTTTAGCAATTTTGACGTGAAATTGTAAACATGTTGAAGTGGATTTTGAAAATTCTAGAGAGAATTTTAAAAGCTTCAACAGAATTTCAACAATTTTGAGAGGGATTTGAAAAGTTTCAATGGGAATGGGAAGAATTGGGATGAAAATTGGAAAATTTTTAAGGGACTTTGAAAAAATTTCAACTGGCTGGAATTTTAGCAATTTTGACGTGAAATTGTAAACATGTTGAAGTGGATTTTGAAAATTCTAGAGAGAATTTTAAAAGCTTCAACAGAATTTCAACAATTTTGAGAGGGATTTGAAAAGTTTCAATGGGAATGGAAAGAATTGGGATGAAAATTGGAAAATTTTTAAGGGACTTTGAAAAAATTTAAACTGGAATTTTAGCAATTTTTTGATGTGAAATTGTAAACATGTGGACATGGATTTTGAAAATTCTAGAGAGAATTTTAAAAGCTTCAAGAGAATTTCAACAATTTTGAGAGGGATTTGAGAAGTTTCAATGGGAATGGGAAGAATTGGGACAAAAATTGGAAAATTATTAAGGGACTTTGAAAAAATTTCAACTGGAATTTTAGCAATTTTTTGACATGAAATTGTAAACATGTGGACATGGATTTTGAAAATTCTAGAGAGAATTATAAAAGCTTCAAGAGAATTTCAACAATTTTGAGAGGGATTTGAAAAGTTTCAATGGGAATGGGAAGAATTGGGACGAAAATTGGAAAATTTTTAAGGGACTTTGAAAAAATTTCAACTGGAATTTTAGCAATCTGGACGTGAAATTGTAAACATGTGGACATGGATTTTGAAAATTCTAGAGAGAATTTTAAAAGCTTCAAGAGACTTTCAACAATTTTGAGAGGGATTTGAAAAGTTTCAATGGGAATGGGAAGAATTGGGACAAAAATTGGAAAATTTTAAGGGACTTTGAAAAATTTCAACTGGAATTTTAGCAATTTTTTGACATGAAATTGTAAACATGTGGACATGGATTTTGAAAATTCTAGAGAGAATTTTAAAAGCTTCAAGAGACTTTCAACAATTTTGAGAGGGATTTGAAAAGTTTCAATGGGAATGGGAAGAATTGGGACAAAAATTGGAAAATTTTTAAGGGACTTTGAAAAAATTTCAACCGGAATTTTAGCAATTTTTTGACGTGAAATTGTAAACATGTGGACATGGATTTTGAACATTCTAGAGAGAATTTTAAAAGCTTCAAGAGAATTTCAACAATTTTGAGAGGGATTTGAAAAGTTTCAATGGGAATGGGAAGAATTGGGACAAAAATTGGAAAATTTTGAAGGGACTTTGAAAAAATTTCAATTGGAATTTTAGCAATTTTGACGTGAAATTGTAAACATGTTGAAGTGGATTTTGAAAATTCTAGAGAGAATTTTAAAAGCTTCAACAGAATTTCAACAATTTTGAGAGGGATTTGAAAAGTTTCAATGGGAATGGGAAGAATTGGGATGAAAATTGGAAAATTTTTAAGGGACTTTGAAAAAATTTCAACTGGAATTTTAGCAATTTTTTGATGTGAAATTGTAAACATGTGGACATGGATTTTGAAAATTCTAGAGAGAATTTTAAAAGCTTCAACAGAATTTCAACAATTTTGAGAGGGATTTGAAAAGTTTCAATGGGAATGGGAAGAATTGGGATAAAAATTGCAAAACTTTTAAGGGACTTTGAAAAAATTGCAACTGGAATTTTAGCAATTTTTTGACGTGAAATTGTAAACATGTTGAAGTGGATTTTGAAAATTCTAGAGAGAATTTTAAAAGCTTCAACAGAATGTCAACAGTTTTGAGAGGGATTTGAAAAGTTTCAATGGGAATGGGAAGAATTGGGACAAAAATTGGAAAATTTTTAAGGGACTTTGAAAAAATTTCAACTGGAATTTTAGCAATCTGGACGTGAAATTGTAAACATGTGGACATGGATTTTGAAAATTCTAGAGAGAATTTTAAAAGCTTCAAGAGAATTTCAACAATTTTGAGAGGGATTTGAGAAGTTTCAATGGGAATGGGAAGAATTGGGACAAAAATTGGAAAATTATTAAGGGACTTTGAAAAAATTTCAACTGGAATTTTAGCAATTTTTTGATGTGAAATTGTAAACATGTGGACATGGATTTTGAAAATTCTAGAGAGAATTTTAAAAGCTTCAACAGAATTTCAACAATTTTGAGAGGGATTTGAAAAGTTTCAATGGGAATGGGAAGAATTGGGACAAAAATTGGAAAACTTTTAAGGGACTTTGAAAAAATTTCAACTGGAATTTTAGCAATTTTTTGACGTGAAATTGTAAACATGTTGAAGTGGATTTTGAAAATTCTAGAGAGAATTTTAAAAGCTTCAACAGAATGTCAACAGTTTTGAGAGGGATTTGAAAAGTTTCAATGGGAATGGGAAGAATTGGGACAAAAATTGGAAAATTTTTAAGGGACTTTGAAAAAATTTCAACTGGAATTTTAGCAATTTTTTGACGTGAAATTGTAAACATGTGGACATGGATTTTGAAAATTCTAGAGAGAATTTTAAAAGCTTCAAGAGAATTTCAACGATTTTGAGAGGGATGTGAAAAGTTTCAATGGGAATGGGAAGAATTGGGACAAAAATTGGAAAATTTTTAAGGGACTTTGAAAAAATTGCAACTGGAATTTTAGCAATTTTGACGTGAAATTGTAAACATGTGGACATGGATTTTGAAAATTCTAGAGAGAATTTTAAAACTTTCAATAGGATTTCAACCATTTTGAGAGGGATTTGAAAAGTTTCAATGGGAATGGGAAGAATTGGGACAAAAATTGGAAAATTTTTAAGGGACTTTGAAAAAATTTCAACTGGAATTTTAGCAATTTTGACGTGAAATTGTAAACATGTTGAAGTGGATTTTGAAAATTCTAGAGAGAATTTTAAAAGCTTCAACAGAATTTCAACAATTTTGAGAGGGATTTGAAAAGTTTCAATGGGAATGGGAAGAATTGGGACAAAAATTGGAAAATTTTTAAGGGACTTTGAAAAAATTTCAACTGGAATTTTAGCAATTTTTTGACATGAAATTGTAAACATGTGGACATGAATTTTGAAAATTCTAGAGAGAATTTTAAAAGCTTCAAGAGACTTTCAACAATTTTGAGAGGGATTTGAAAAGTTTCAATGGGAATGGGAAGAATTGGGACAAAAATTGGAAAATTTTTAAGGGACTTTGAAAAAATTTCAACCGGAATTTTAGCAATTTTTTGACGTGAAATTGTAAACATGTGGACATGGATTTTGAACATTCTAGAGAGAATTTTAAAAGCTTCAAGAGAATTTCAACAATTTTGAGAGGGATTTGAAAAGTTTCAATGGGAATGGGAAGAATTGGGAGAAAAATCGGAAAATTTTTAAGGGACTTTGAAAAAATTTCAACTGGAATTTTAGCAATTTTGACGTGAAATTGTAAACATGTTGAAGTGGATTTTGAAAATTCTAGAGAGAATTTTAAAAGCTTCAACAGAATTTCAACAATTTTGAGAGGGATTTGAAAAGTTTCAATGGGAATGGAAAGAATTGGGATGAAAATTGGAAAATTTTTAAGGGACTTTGAAAAAATTTAAACTGGAATTTTAGCAATTTTTTGATGTGAAATTGTAAACATGTGGACATGGATTTTGAAAATTCTAGAGAGAATTTTAAAAGCTTCAAGAGAATTTCAACAATTTTGAGAGGGATTTGAGAAGTTTCAATGGGAATGGGAAGAATTGGGACAAAAATTGGAAAATTATTAAGGGACTTTGAAAAAATTTCAACTGGAATTTTAGCAATTTTTTGACATGAAATTGTAAACATGTGGACATGGATTTTGAAAATTCTAGAGAGAATTATAAAAGCTTCAAGAGAATTTCAACAATTTTGAGAGGGATTTGAAAAGTTTCAATGGGAATGGGAAGAATTGGGACGAAAATTGGAAAATTTTTAAGGGACTTTGAAAAAATTTCAACTGGAATTTTAGCAATCTGGACGTGAAATTGTAAACATGTGGACATGGATTTTGAAAATTCTAGAGAGAATTTTAAAAGCTTCAAGAGACTTTCAACAATTTTGAGAGGGATTTGAAAAGTTTCAATGGGAATGGGAAGAATTGGGACAAAAATTGGAAAATTTTTAAGGGACTTTGAAAAAATTTCAACTGGAATTTTAGCAATTTTTTGACATGAAATTGTAAACATGTGGACATGGATTTTGAAAATTCTAGAGAGAATTTTAAAAGCTTCAAGAGACTTTCAACAATTTTGAGAGGGATTTGAAAAGTTTCAATGGGAATGGGAAGAATTGGGACAAAAATTGGAAAATTTTTAAGGGACTTTGAAAAAATTTCAACCGGAATTTTAGCAATTTTTTGACGTGAAATTGTAAACATGTGGACATGGATTTTGAACATTCTAGAGAGAATTTTAAAAGCTTCAAGAGAATTTCAACAATTTTGAGAGGGATTTGAAAAGTTTCAATGGGAATGGGAAGAATTGGGACAAAAATTGGAAAATTTTGAAGGGACTTTGAAAAAATTTCAATTGGAATTTTAGCAATTTTGACGTGAAATTGTAAACATGTTGAAGTGGATTTTGAAAATTCTAGAGAGAATTTTAAAAGCTTCAACAGAATTTCAACAATTTTGAGAGGGATTTGAAAAGTTTCAATGGGAATGGGAAGAATTGGGATGAAAATTGGAAAATTTTTAAGGGACTTTGAAAAAATTTCAACTGGAATTTTAGCAATTTTTTGATGTGAAATTGTAAACATGTGGACATGGATTTTGAAAATTCTAGAGAGAATTTTAAAAGCTTCAACAGAATTTCAACAATTTTGAGAGGGATTTGAAAAGTTTCAATGGGAATGGGAAGAATTGGGATAAAAATTGCAAAACTTTTAAGGGACTTTGAAAAAATTGCAACTGGAATTTTAGCAATTTTTTGACGTGAAATTGTAAACATGTTGAAGTGGATTTTGAAAATTCTAGAGAGAATTTTAAAAGCTTCAACAGAATGTCAACAGTTTTGAGAGGGATTTGAAAAGTTTCAATGGGAATGGGAAGAATTGGGACAAAAATTGGAAAATTTTTAAGGGACTTTGAAAAAATTTCAACTGGAATTTTAGCAATCTGGACGTGAAATTGTAAACATGTGGACATGGATTTTGAAAATTCTAGAGAGAATTTTAAAAGCTTCAAGAGAATTTCAACAATTTTGAGAGGGATTTGAGAAGTTTCAATGGGAATGGGAAGAATTGGGACAAAAATTGGAAAATTATTAAGGGACTTTGAAAAAATTTCAACTGGAATTTTAGCAATTTTTTGATGTGAAATTGTAAACATGTGGACATGGATTTTGAAAATTCTAGAGAGAATTTTAAAAGCTTCAACAGAATTTCAACAATTTTGAGAGGGATTTGAAAAGTTTCAATGGGAATGGGAAGAATTGGGACAAAAATTGGAAAACTTTTAAGGGACTTTGAAAAAATTTCAACTGGAATTTTAGCAATTTTTTGACGTGAAATTGTAAACATGTTGAAGTGGATTTTGAAAATTCTAGAGAGAATTTTAAAAGCTTCAACAGAATGTCAACAGTTTTGAGAGGGATTTGAAAAGTTTCAATGGGAATGGGAAGAATTGGGACAAAAATTGGAAAATTTTTAAGGGACTTTGAAAAAATTTCAACTGGAATTTTAGCAATTTTTTGACGTGAAATTGTAAACATGTGGACATGGATTTTGAAAATTCTAGAGAGAATTTTAAAAGCTTCAAGAGAATTTCAACGATTTTGAGAGGGATGTGAAAAGTTTCAATGGGAATGGGAAGAATTGGGACAAAAATTGGAAAATTTTTAAGGGACTTTGAAAAAATTGCAACTGGAATTTTAGCAATTTTGACGTGAAATTGTAAACATGTGGACATGGATTTTGAAAATTCTAGAGAGAATTTTAAAACTTTCAATAGGATTTCAACCATTTTGAGAGGGATTTGAAAAGTTTCAATGGGAATGGGAAGAATTGGGACAAAAATTGGAAAATTTTTAAGGGACTTTGAAAAAATTTCAACTGGAATTTTAGCAATTTTGACGTGAAATTGTAAACATGTTGAAGTGGATTTTGAAAATTCTAGAGAGAATTTTAAAAGCTTCAACAGAATTTCAACAATTTTGAGAGGGATTTGAAAAGTTTCAATGGGAATGGGAAGAATTGGGACAAAAATTGGAAAATTTTTAAGGGACTTTGAAAAAATTTCAACTGGAATTTTAGCAATTTTTTGACATGAAATTGTAAACATGTGGACATGAATTTTGAAAATTCTAGAGAGAATTTTAAAAGCTTCAAGAGACTTTCAACAATTTTGAGAGGGATTTGAAAAGTTTCAATGGGAATGGGAAGAATTGGGATGAAAATTGGAAAATTTTTAAGGGACTTTGAAAAAATTTCAACCGGAATTTTAGCAATTTTTTGACGTGAAATTGTAAACATGTGGACATGGATTTTGAACATTCTAGAGAGAATTTTAAAAGCTTCAAGAGAATTTCAACAATTTTGAGAGGGATTTGAAAAGTTTCAATGGGAATGGGAAGAATTGGGAGAAAAATCGGAAAATTTTTAAGGGACTTTGAAAAAATTTCAACTGGAATTTTAGCAATTTTGACGTGAAATTGTAAACATGTTGAAGTGGATTTTGAAAATTCTAGAGAGAATTTTAAAAGCTTCAACAGAATTTCAACAATTTTGAGAGGGATTTGAAAAGTTTCAATGGGAATGGAAAGAATTGGGATGAAAATTGGAAAATTTTTAAGGGACTTTGAAAAAATTTAAACTGGAATTTTAGCAATTTTTTGATGTGAAATTGTAAACATGTGGACATGGATTTTGAAAATTCTAGAGAGAATTTTAAAAGCTTCAAGAGAATTTCAACAATTTTGAGAGGGATTTGAGAAGTTTCAATGGGAATGGGAAGAATTGGGACAAAAATTGGAAAATTATTAAGGGACTTTGAAAAAATTGCAACTGGAATTTTAGCAATTTTTTGACATGAAATTGTAAACATGTGGACATGGATTTTGAAAATTCTAGAGAGAATTATAAAAGCTTCAAGAGAATTTCAACAATTTTGAGAGGGATTTGAAAAGTTTCAATGGGAATGGGAAGAATTGGGACAAAAATTGGAAAATTTTTAAGGGACTTTGAAAAAATTTCAACTGGAATTTTAGCAATCTGGACGTGAAATTGTAAACATGTGGACATGGATTTTGAAAATTCTAGAGAGAATTTTAAAAGCTTCAAGAGACTTTCAACAATTTTGAGAGGGATTTGAAAAGTTTCAATGGGAATGGGAAGAATTGGGACAAAAATTGGAAAATTTTTAAGGGACTTTGAAAAAATTTCAACCGGAATTTTAGCAATTTTTTGACGTGAAATTGTAAACATGTGGACATGGATTTTGAAAATTCTAGAGAGAATTTTAAAAGCTTCAAGAGAATTTCAACAATTTTGAGAGGGATTTGAAAAGTTTCAATGGGAATGGGAAGAATTGGGATAAAAATTGGAAAATTTTTAAGGGACTTTGAAAAAATTTCAACTGGAATTTTAGCCATTTTTTTTACGTGAAATTGTAAACATGTTGAAGTGGATTTTGAAAATTCTAGAGAGAATTTTAAAAGCTTCAAGAGAATTTCAACAATTTTGAGAGGGATTTGAAAAGTTTCAATGGGAATGGGAAGAATTGGGATGAAAATTGGAAAATTTTTAAGGGACTTTGAAAAAATTTAAACTGGAATTTTAGCAATTTTTTGATGTGAAATTGTAAACATGTGGACATGGATTTTGAAAATTCTAGAGAGAATTTTAAAAGCTTCAACAGAATTTCAACAATTTTGAGAGGGATTTGAAAAGTTTCAATGGGAATGGGAAGAATTGGGACAAAAATTGGAAAACTTTTAAGGGACTTTGAAAAAATTGCAACTGGAATTTTAGCAATTTTTTGACGTGAAATTGTAAACATGTTGAAGTGGATTTTGAAAATTCTAGAGAGAATTTTAAAAGCTTCAACAGAATGTCAACAGTTTTGAGAGGGATTTGAAAAGTTTCAATGGGAATGGGAAGAATTGGGACAAAAATTGGAAAATTTGTAAGGGACTTTGAAAAAATTTCAACTGGAATTTTAGCAATCTGGACGTGAAATTGTAAACATGTGGACACGGATTTTGAAAATTCTAGAGAGAATTTTAAAAGCTTCAAGAGAATTTCAACAATTTTGAGAGGGATTTGAGAAGTTTCAATGGGAATGGGAAGAATTGGGACAAAAATTGGAAAATTTTTAAGGGACTTTGAAAAAATTTCAACTGGAATTTTAGCAATTTTTTGACATGAAATTGTAAACATGTGGACATGGATTTTGAAAATTCTAGAGAGAATTTTAAAAGCTTCAAGAGACTTTCAACAATTTTGAGAGGGATTTGAAAAGTTTCAATGGGAATGGGAAGAATTGGGACAAAAATTGGAAAACTTTTAAGGGACTTTGAAAAAATTTCAACTGGAATTTTAGCAATTTTTTGACGTGAAATTGTAAACATGTTGAAGTGGATTTTGAAAATTCTAGAGAGAATTTTAAAAGCTTCAACAGAATGTCAACAGTTTTGAGAGGGATTTGAAAAGTTTCAATGGGAATGGGAAGAATTGGGACAAAAATTGGAAAATTTTTAAGGGACTTTGAAAAAATTTCAACTGGAATTTTAGCAATTTTGACGTGAAATTGTAAACATGTGGACATGGATTTTGAAAATTCTAGAGAGAATTTTAAAACTTTCAATAGGATTTCAACCATTTTGAGAGGGATTTGAAAAGTTTCAATGGGAATGGGAAGAATTGGGACAAAAATTGGAAAATTTTTAAGGGACTTTGAAAAAATTTCAACTGGAATTTTAGCAATTTTGACGTGAAATTGTAAACATGTTGAAGTGGATTTTGAAAATTCTAGAGAGAATTTTAAAAGCTTCAACAGAATTTCAACAATTTTGAGAGGGATTTGAAAAGTTTCAATGGGAATGGGAAGAATTGGGACAAAAATTGGAAAATTTTTAAGGGACTTTGAAAAAATTTCAACTGGAATTTTAGCAATTTTTTGACATGAAATTGTAAACATGTGGACATGGATTTTGAAAATTCTAGAGAGAATTTTAAAAGCTTCAAGAGACTTTCAACAATTTTGAGAGGGATTTGAAAAGTTTCAATGGGAATGGGAAGAATTGGGACAAAAATTGGAAAATTTTTAAGGGACTTTGAAAAAATTTCAACCGGATTTTTAGCAATTTTTTGACGTGAAATTGTAAACATGTGGACATGGATTTTGAAAATTCTAGAGAGAATTTCAAAAGCTTCAAGAGAATTTCAACAATTTTGAGAGGGATTTGAAAAGTTTCAATGGGAATGGGAAGAATTGGGAGAAAAATCGGAAAATTTTTAAGGGACTTTGAAAAAATTTCAACTGGAATTTTAGCAATTTTGACGTGAAATTGTAAACATGTTGAAGTGGATTTTGAAAATTCTAGAGAGAATTTTAAAAGCTTCAACAGAATTTCAACAATTTTGAGAGGGATTTGAAAAGTTTCAATGGGAATGGAAAGAATTGGGATGAAAATTGGAAAATTTTTAAGGGACTTTGAAAAAATTTCAACTGGAATTTTAGCAATTTTTTGATGTGAAATTGTAAACATGTGGACATGGATTTTGAAAATTCTAGAGAGAATTTTAAAAGCTTCAACAGAATTTCAACAATTTTGAGAGGGATTTGAAAAGTTTCAGTGGGAATGGGAAGAATTGGGACAAAAATTGGAAAATTTGTAAGGGACTTTGAAAAAATTTCAACTGGAATTTTAGCAATTTTTTGACGTGAAATTGTAAACATGTGGACATGGATTTTGAAAATTCTAGAGAGAATTTTAAAAGCTTCAAGAGAATTTCAACAGTTTTGAGAGGGATTTGAAAAGTTTCAATGGGAATGGGAAGAATTGGGACAAAAATTGGAAAATTTTTAAGGGACTTTGAAAAAATTTCAACTGGAATTTTAGCAATCTGGACGTGAAATTGTAAACATGTGGACATGGATTTTGAAAATTCTAGAGAGAATTTTAAAAGCTTCAAGAGAATTTCAACAATTTTGAGAGGGATTTGAGAAGTTTCAATGGGAATGGGAAGAATTGGGACAAAAATTGGAAAATTATTAAGGGACTTTGAAAAAATTTCAACCGGAATTTTAGCAATTTTTTGACGTGAAATTGTAAACATGTTGAAGTGGATTTTGAAAATTCTAGAGAGAATTTTAAAAGCTTCAAGAGAATTTCAACAATTTTGAGAGGGATTTGAAAAGTTTCAATGGGAATGGGAAGAATTGGGAGAAAAATCGGAAAATTTTTAAGGGACTTTGAAAAAATTTCAACTGGAATTTTAGCAATTTTGACGTGAAATTGTAAACATGTTGAAGTGGATTTTGAAAATTCTAGAGAGAATTTTAAAAGCTTCAAGAGAATTTCAACGATTTTGAGAGGGATTTGAAAAGTTTCAATGGGAATCGGAAGAATTGGGATGAAAATTGGAAAATTTTTAAGGGACTTTGAAAAAATTTCAACTGGAATTTTAGCAATTTTTTGATGTGAAATTGTAAACATGTGGACATGGATTTTGAAAATTCTAGAGAGAATTTTAAAAGCTTCAACAGAATTTCAACAATTTTGAGAGGGATTTGAAAAGTTTCAATGGGAATGGGAAGAATTGGGACAAAAATTGGAAAATTTTTCAGGGACTTTGAAAAAATTTCAACTGGAATTTTAGCAATTTTTTGACATGAAATTGTAAACATGTGGACATGGATTTTGAAAATTCTAGAGAGAATTTTAAAAGCTTCAAGAGACTTTCAACAATTTTGAGAGGGATTTGAAAAGTTTCAATGGGAATGGGAAGAATTGGGACAAAAATTGGAAAATTTTTAAGGGACTTTGAAAAAATTTCAACTGGAATTTTAGCAATTTTTTGACGTGAAATTGTAAAGATGTTGAAGTGGATTTTGAAAATTCTAGAGAGAATTTTAAAAGCTTCAACAGAATGTCAACAGTTTTGAGAGGGATTTGAAAAGTTTCAATGGGAATGGGAAGAATTGGGACAAAAATTGGAAAATTTTTAAGGGACTTTGAAAAAATTTCAACTGGAATTTTAGCAATTTTTGGACGTGAAATTGTAAACATGTGGACATGGATTTTGAAAATTCTAGAGAGAATTTTAAAAGCTTCAAGAGAATTTCAACAATTTTGAGAGGGATTTGAGAAGTTTCAATGGGAATGGGAAGAATTGGGACAAAAATTGGAAAATTTTGAAGGGACTTTGAAAAAATTTCAACTGGAATTTTAGCAATTTTTTGACGTGAAATTGTAAACATGTGGACATGGATTTTGAAAATTCTAGAGGGAATTTTAAAAGCTTCAAGAGAATTTCAACAATTTTGAGAGGGATTTGAAAAGTTTCAATGGGAATGGGAAGAATTGGGACAAAAATTGGAAAATTTTTAAGGGACTTTGAAAAAATTTCAACTGGAATTTTAGCAATTTGGACGTGAAATTGTAAACATGTGGACATGGATTTTGAGAATTCTAGAGAGAATTTTAAAAGCTTCAACAGAATTTCAACAATTTTGAGAGGGATTTGAAAAGTTTCAATGGAAATTGGAAGAACTAGGACAAAAATTGGAAAATTTTTAAGGGACTTTGAAAAAATTTCAACTGGAATTTTAGCAATTTTTTGACGTGAAATTGTAAACATGTGGACATGGATTTTGAAAATTCTAGAGAGAATTTTAAAAGCTTCAACAGAATTTCAACAATTTTGAGAGGGATTTGAAAAGTTTCAAGGGGAATGGGAAGAATTGGGACAAAAATTGGAAAATTTTTAAGGGACTTTGAAAAAATTTCAACTGGAATTTTAGCAATTTTGACGTGAAATTGTAAACATGTTGAAGTGGACTTTGAAAATTCTAGAGAGAATTTTAAAAGCTTCAACAGAATTTCAACGATTTTGAGAGGGATTTGAAAAGTTTCAATGGGAATGGGAAGAATTGGGACAAAAATTGGAAAATTTTTCAGGGACTTTGAAAAAATTTCAACTGGAATTTTAGCAATTTTTTGACGTGAAATTGTAAACATGTGGACATGGATTTTGAAAATTCTAGAGAGAATTTTAAAACTTTCAATAGGATTTCAACAGTTTTGAGAGGGATTTGAAAAGTTTCAATGGGAATGGGAAGAATTGGGACTAAAATTGGAAAATTTTTAAGGGACTTTGAAGAAATTTCAACTGGAATTTTAGCAATTTTTTTACGTGAAATTGTAAACATGTTGAAGTGGATTTTGAAAAATTCTAGAGAGAATTTTAAAAGCTTCAACAGAATTTCAACAATTTTGAGAGGGATTTGAAAAGTTTCAATGGGAATGGGAAGAATTGGGACAAAAATTGGAAAATTTTTAAGGGACTTTGAAAAAATTTTACTGGAATTTTAGCCATTTTTTGACGTGAAATTGTAAATATGTGGACATGGATTTTGAAAATTCTAGAGAGAATTTTAAAAGCTTCAACAGAATTTCAACAATTTTGAGAGGGATTTGAAAAGTTTCAATGGGAATGGGAAGAATTGGGACAAAAATTGGAAAATTTTTAAGGGACTTTGAAAAAATTTTACTGGAATTTTAGCCATTTTTTGACGTGAAATTGTAAATATGTGGACATGGATTTTGAAAATTCTAGAGAGAATTTTAAAAGCTTCAAGAGAATTCCAACAGTTTTGAGAGGGATTTGAAAAGTTTCAATGGGAATGGGAAGAATTGGGACGAAAATTGGAAAATTTTTAAGGGACTTTGAAAAAATTTCAACTGGAATTTTAGCAATTTTTTGACGTGAAATTGTAAACATGTGGACATGGATTTTGAAAATTCTAGAGAGAATTTTAAAAGCTTCAACAGAATTTCAACAGTTTTGAGAGGGATTTGAAAAGTTTCAATGGGAATGGGAAGAATTGGGACAAAAATTGGAAAATTTTTAAGGGACTTTGAAAAAATTTCAACTGGAATTTTAGCAATTTTTTGACGTGAAATTGTAAACATGTGGACATGGATTTTGAAAATTCTAGAGAGAATTTTAAAAGCTTCAAGAGAATTTCAACAATTTTGAGAGGGATTTGAAAAGTTTCAATGGAAATTGGAAGAACTAGGACAAAAATTGGAAAATTTTTAAGGGACTTTGAAAAAATTTCAACTGGAATTTTAGCAATTTGGACGTGAAATTGTAAATATGTGGACGTGGATTTTGAAATTTCTAGAGAGAATTTTAAAAGCTTCAAGAGAATTTCAACAATTTTGAGAGGGATTTGAAAAGTTTCAATGGGAATGGGAAGAATTGGGACAAAAATTGGAAAATTTTTAAGGGACTTTGAAAAAATTTCAACTGGAATTTTAGCAATTTTTTGACGTGAAATTGTAAACATGTGGACATGGATTTTGAAAATTCTAGAGAGAATTTTAAAAGCTTCAAGAGAATTTCAACAATTTTGAGAGGGATTTGAAAAGTTTCAATGGGAATGGGAAGAATTGGTAGAAAAATCGGAAAATTTTTAAGGGACTTTGAAAAAATTTCAACTGGAATTTTAGCAATTTTGACGTGAAATTGTAAACATGTTGAAGTGGATTTTGAAAATTCTAGAGAGAATTTTAAAAGCTTCAACAGAATTTCAACAATTTTGAGAGGGATTTGAAAAGTTTCAATGGGAATGGGAAGAATTGGGATAAAAATTGGAAGATTTTAAGGGACTTTGAAAAAATTTCAACTGGAATTTTAGCAATTTTGACGTGAAATTGTAAACATGTGGACATGGATTTTGAAAATTCTAGAGAGAATTTTAAAAGCTTCAACAGAATTTCAACAATTTTGAGAGGGATTTGAAAAGTTTCAATGGGAATGGGAAGAATTGGGACAAAAATTGGAAAATTATTAAGGGACTTGGAAAAAATTTCAACTGGAATTTTAGCAATTTGGACGTGAAATTGTAAACATGTTGAAGTGGATTTTGAAAATTCTAGAGAGAATTTTAAAAGCTTCAACAGAATGTCAACAGTTTTGAGAGGGATTTGAAAAGTTTCAATGGGAATGGGAAGAATTGGGACGAAAATTGGAAAATTTTTAAGGGACTTTGAAAAAATTTCAACTGGAATTTTAGCAATTTTGACGTGAAATTGTAAACATGTGGACATGGACTTTGAAAATTCTAGAGAGAATTTTAAAAGCTTCAACAGAATTTCAACAATTTTGAGAGGGATTTGAAAAGTTTCATTGGAAATGGGAAGAATTGGGACAAAAATGGGAAAATTTTTAAGGGACTTTGAAAAAATTTCAACTGGAATTTTAGCAATTTTTTTACGTGTAATTGTAAACATGTTGAAGTGGATTTTGAAAATTCTAGAGAGAATTTTAAAAGCTTCAAGAGAATTTCAACAATTTTGAGAGGGATTTGAAAAGTTTCAATGGGAATGGGAAGAATTGGGACAAAAATTGGAAAATTTTTAAGGGACTTTGAAAAAATTTCAACTGGAATTTTAGCAATTTTTTGACGTGAAATTGTAAACACGTGGACATGGATTTTGAAAATTCTAGAGAGAATTTTAAAAGTTTCAAGAGAATTTCAACCATTTTGAGAGGGATTTGAAAAGTTTCAATGGGAATGGGAAGAATTGGGACAAAAATTGGAAAATTTTTAAGGGACTTTGAAAAAATTTCAACTGGAATTTTAGCAATTTTTTGACGTGAAATTGTAAACACGTGGACATGGATTTTGAAAATTCTAGAGAGAAATGTCAAACTTTCAATAGGATTTCAACAGTTTTGAGAGGGATTTGAAAAGTTTCAATGGGAATGGGAAGAATTGGGACAAAAATTGGAAAATTTTTAAGGGACTTTGAAAAAATTTCAACTGGAATTTTAGCAATTTTGACGTGAAATTGTAAACATGTTGAAGTGGATTTTGAAAATTCTAGAGAGAATTTTAAAAGCTTCAACAGAATGTCAACAGTTTTGAGAGGGATTTGAAAAGTTTCAATGGGAATGGGAAGAATTGGGACGAAAATTGGAAAATTTTTAAGGGACTTTGAAAAAATTTCAACTGGAATTTTAGCCATTTTTTGACGTGAAATTGTAAACATGTTGAAGTGGATTTTGAAAATTCTAGAGAGAATTTTAAAAGCTTCAAGAGAATTTCAACAATTTTGAGAGGGATTTGAAAATTTTCAATGGGAATGGGAAGAATTGGGACAAAAATTGGAAAATTTTTAAGGGACTTTGAAAAAATTTCAACTGGAATTTTAGCAATTTTTTGACGTGAAATTGTAAACATGTGGACATGGATTTTGAAAATTCTAGAGAGAATTTTAAAAGCTTCAACAGAATTTCAACAATTTTGAGAGGGATTTGAAAAGTTTCAATGGGAATGGAAAGAATTGGGACAAAAATTGGAAAATTTTTCAGGGACTTTGAAAAAATTTCAACTGGAATTTTAGCAATTTTTTGATGTGAAATTATAATCATGTGGACATGGATTTTGAAAGTTCTAGAGAGAATTTTAAAAGCTTCAACAGAATTTCAACAATTTTGAGAGGGAATTGAAAAGTTTCAATGGGAATGGGAAGAATTGGGACAAAAATTGGAAAATTGTTAAGGGACTTTGAAAAAATTTCAACTGGAATTTTAGCAATTTTGACGTGAAATTGTAAACATGTTGAAGTGGATTTTGAAAATTCTAGAGAGCAGTGTCAAACTTTCAGTAGGATTTCAACAGTTTTGACAGGGATTTGAAAAGTTTCAATGGGAATGGGAAGAATTGGGACAAAAATTGGAAAATTTTCAAGGGACTTTGAAAAAATTTCAACTGGAATTTTAGCAATTTTGACGTGAAATTGTAAACATGTTGAAGTGGATTTTGAAAATTCTAGAGAGAATTTTAAAAGCCTCAACAGAATTTCAGCAATTTTGAGAGGGATTTGAAAAGTTTCAATGGGAATGGGAAGAATTGGGACAAAAATTGGAAAATTTTTAAGGGACTTTGAAAAAATTTCAACTGGAATTTTAGCAATTTTGACGTGAAATTGTAAACATGTGGACATGGATTTTGAAAATTCTAGAGAGAATTTTAAAAGCTTCAACAGAATTTCAACAATTTTGAGAGGGATTTGAAAAGTTTCAATGGGAATGGGAAGAATTGGGACAAAAATTGGAAAATTTTTAAGGGACTTTGAAAAAATTTCAACTGGAATTTTAGCAATTTTTTTACGTGAAATTGTAAACATGTTGAAGTGGATTTTGAAAATTCTAGAGAGAATTTTAAAAGCTTCAAGAGAATTTCAACAATTTTGAGAGGGATTTGAAAAGTTTCAATGGGAATGGGAAGAATTGGGACAAAAATTGGAAAATTTTGAAGGGACTTTGAAAAAATTTCAACTGGAATTTTAGCAATTTTTTGACGTGAAATTGTAAACATGTTGAAGTGGATTTTGAAAATTCTAGAGAGAATTTTAAAAGCTTCAACAGAATTTCAACAATTTTGAGAGGGATTTGAAAAGTTTCAATGGGAATGGGAAGAATTGGGACTAAAATGGGAAAATTTTTAAGGGACTTTGAAAAAATTTCAACTGGAATTTTAGCCATTTTTTGACGTGAAATCGTAAACATGTGGACATGGATTTTGAAAATTCTAGAGAGAATTTTAAAAGCTTCAACAGAATTTCAACAGTTTTGAGAGGGATTTGAAAAGTTTCAATGGGAATGGGAAGAATTGGGACAAAAATTGGAAAATTTTTAAGGGACTTTGAAAAAATTTCAACTGGAATTTTAGCAATTTTGACGTGAAATTGTAAACATGTGGACATGGATTTTGAAAATTCTAGAGAGAATTTTAAAAGCTTCAACAGAATTTCAACAATTTTGAGAGGGATTTGAAAAGTTTCAATGGGAATGGGAAGAATTGGGACAAAAATTGGAAAATTTTTAAGGGACTTTGAAAAAATTTCAACTGGAATTTTAGCAATTTTTTTACGTGAAATTGTAAACATGTTGAAGTGGATTTTGAAAATTCTAGAGAGAATTTTAAAAGCTTCAACAGAATTTCAACAATTTTGAGAGGGATTTGAAAAGTTTCAATGGGAATGGGAAGAATTGGGACAAAAATTGGAAAATTTTTCAGGGACTTTGAAAAAATTTCAACTGGAATTTTAGCAATTTTTTGACGTGAAATTGTAAACACGTGGACATGGATTTTGAAAATTCTAGAGAGAAGTGTCAAACATTCAATAGGATTTCAACAGTTTTGAGAGGGATTTGAAAAGTTTCAATGGGAATGGGAAGAATTGGGACAAAAATTGGAAAATTTTTAAGGGACTTTGAAAAAATTTCAACTGGAATTTTAGCAATTTTTTTACGTGTAATTGTAAACATGTTGAAGTGGATTTTGAAAATTCTAGAGAGAATTTTAAAAGTTTCAAGAGAATTTCAAAAATTTTGAGAGGGATTTGAAAAGTTTCAATGGGAATGGGAAGAATTGGGACAAAAATTGGAAAATTTTTAAGGGACTTTGAAAAAATTTCAACTGGAATTTTAGCAATTTTTTGACGTGAAATTGTAAACATGTGGACATGGATTTTGAAAATTCTAGAGAGAATTTTAAAAGTTTCAAGAGAATTTCAACCATTTTGAGAGGGATTTGAAAAGTTTCAATGGGAATGGGAAGAATTGGGACAAAAATTGGAAAATTTTTAAGGGACTTTGAAAAAATTTCAACTGGAATTTTAGCAATTTTTTGACGTGAAATTGTAAACACGTGGACATGGATTTTGAAAATTCTAGAGAGAAATGTCAAACTTTCAATAGGATTTCAACAGTTTTGAGAGGGATTTGAAAAGTTTCAATGGGAATGGGAAGAATTGGGACAAAAATTGGAAAATTTTTAAGGGACTTTGAAAAAATTTCAACTGGAATTTTAGCAATTTTGACGTGAAATTGTAAACATGTTGAAGTGGATTTTGAAAATTCTAGAGAGAATTTTAAAAGCTTCAACAGAATGTCAACAGTTTTGAGAGGGATTTGAAAAGTTTCAATGGGAATGGGAAGAATTGGGACAAAAATTGGAAAATTTTTAAGGGACTTTGAAAAAATTTCAACTGGAATTTTAGCCATTTTTTGACGTGAAATTGTAAACATGTTGAAGTGGATTTTGAAAATTCTAGAGAGAATTTTAAAAGCTTCAAGAGAATTTCAACAATTTTGAGAGGGATTTGAAAATTTTCAATGGGAATGGGAAGAATTGGGACAAAAATTGGAAAATTTTTAAGGGACTTTGAAAAAATTTCAACTGGAATTTTAGCAATTTTTTGACGTGAAATTGTAAACATGTGGACATGGATTTTGAAAATTCTAGAGAGAATTTTAAAAGCTTCAACAGAATTTCAACAATTTTGAGAGGGATTTGAAAAGTTTCAATGGGAATGGAAAGAATTGGGACAAAAATTGGAAAATTTTTCAGGGACTTTGAAAAAATTTCAACTGGAATTTTAGCAATTTTTTGATGTGAAATTGTAATCATGTGGACATGGATTTTGAAAGTTCTAGAGAGAATTTTAAAAGCTTCAACAGAATTTCAACAATTTTGAGAGGGAATTGAAAAGTTTCAATGGGAATGGGAAGAATTGGGACAAAAATTGGAAAATTGTTAAGGCACTTTGAAAAAATTTCAACTGGAATTTTAGCAATTTTGACGTGAAATTGTAAACATGTTGAAGTGGATTTTGAAAATTCTAGAGAGCAGTTTCAAACTTTCAGTAGGATTTCAACAGTTTTGACAGGGATTTGAAAAGTTTCAATGGGAATGGGAAGAATTGGGACAAAAATTGGAAAATTTTCAAGGGACTTTGAAAAAATTTCAACTGGAATTTTAGCAATTTTGACGTGAAATTGTAAACATGTTGAAGTGGATTTTGAAAATTCTAGAGAGAATTTTAAAAGCCTCAACAGAATTTCAGCAATTTTGAGAGGCATTTGAAAAGTTTCAATGGGAATGGGAAGAATTGGGACAAAAATTGGAAAATTTTTAAGGGACTTTGAAAAAATTTCAACTGGAATTTTAGCAATTTTGACGTGAAATTGTAAACATGTGGACATGGATTTTGAAAATTCTAGAGAGAATTTTAAAAGCTTCAACAGAATTTCAACAATTTTGAGAGGGATTTGAAAAGTTTCAATGGGAATGGGAAGAATTGGGACAAAAATTGGAAAATTTTTAAGGGACTTTGAAAAAATTTCAACTGGAATTTTAGCAATTTTTTGACGTGAAATTGTAAACATGTTGAAGTGGATTTTGAAAATTCTAGAGAGAATTTTAAAAGCTTCAAGAGAATTTCAACAATTTTGAGAGGGATTTGAAAAGTTTCAATGGGAATGGGAAGAATTGGGACAAAAATTGGAAAATTTTTAAGGGACTTTGAAAAAATTTCAACTGGAATTTTAGCAATTTTGACGTGAAATTGTAAACATGTTGAAGTGGATTTTGAAAATTCTAGAGAGAATTTTAAAAGCTTCAACAGAATTTCAACAATTTTGAGAGGGATTTGAAAAGTTTCAATGGGAATGGGAAGAATTGGGACTAAAATGGGAAAATTTTTAAGGGACTTTGAAAAAATTTCAACTGGAATTTTAGCAATTTTTGTACGTGAAATCGTAAACATGTGGACATGGATTTTGAAAATTCTAGAGAGAATTTTAAAAGCTTCAACAGAATTTCAACAGTTTTGAGAGGGATTTGAAAAGTTTCAATGGGAATGGGAAGAATTGGGACAAAAATTGGAAAATTTTTAAGGGACTTTGAAAAAATTTCAACTGGAATTTTAGCAATTTTGACGTGAAATTGTAAACATGTGGACATGGATTTTGAAAATTCTAGAGAGAATTTTAAAAGCTTCAACAGAATTTCAACAATTTTGAGAGGGATTTGAAAAGTTTCAATGGGAATGGGAAGAATTGGGACAAAAATTGGAAAATTTTTAAGGGACTTTGAAAAAATTTCAACTGGAATTTTAGCAATTTTTTTACGTGAAATTGTAAACATGTTGAAGTGGATTTTGAAAATTCTAGAGAGAATTTTAAAAGCTTCAACAGAATTTCAACAATTTTGAGAGGGATTTGAAAAGTTTCAATGGGAATGGGAAGAATTGGGACAAAAATTGGAAAATTTTTCAGGGACTTTGAAAAAATTTCAACTGGAATTTTAGCAATTTTTTGACGTGAAATTGTAAACATGTGGACATGGATTTTGAAAATTCTAGAGAGAATTTTAAAAGCTTCAACAGAATTTCAACAATTTTGAGAGGGATTTGAAAAGTTTCAATGGGAATGGGAAGAATTGGGACAAAAATTGGAAAATTTTGAAGGGACTTTGAAAACATTTCAACTGGAATTTTAGCAATTTTGACGTGAAATTGTAAACATGATGAAGTGGATTTTGAAAATTCTAGAGAGAATTTTAAAAGCTTCAACAGAATTTCAACAATTTTGAGAGGGATTTGAAAAGTTTCAATGGGAATGGGAAGAATTGGGACAAAAATTGGAAAATTTTAAAGGGACTTTGAAAAAATTTCAACTGGAATTTTAGCCATTTTTTTACGTGAAATTGTAAACATGTGGACATGGATTTTGAAAATTCTAGAGAGAATTTTAAAAGCTTCAACAGAATTTCAACAATTTTGAGAGGGATTTGAAAAGTTTCAATGGGAATGGGAAGAATTGGGACAAAAATTGGAAAATTTTTAAGGGACTTTGAAAAAATTTCAACTGGAATTTTAGCAATTTTTTGACGTGAAATTGTAAACATGTGGACATGGATTTTGAAAATTCTAGAGAGAATTTTAAAAGCTTCAACAGAATTTCAACAATTTTAAGAGGGATTTGAAAAGTTTCAATGGGAATGGGAAGAATTGGGACAAAAATTGGAAAATTTTGAAGGAACTTTGAAAAAATTCAAACTGGAATTTTAGCAATTTTTGACGTGAAATTGTAAAGATGTTGAAGTGGATTTTGAAAATTCTAGAGAGAATTTTAAAAGCTTCAACAGAATTTCAACAATTTTCAGAGGGATTTGAAAAGTTTCAATGGGAATGGGAAGAATTGGGACAAAAATTGGAAAATTTCTAAGGGACTTTGAAAAAATTTCAACTGGAATTTTAGCAATTTTTTGACGTGAAATTGTAAACATGTGGACATGGATTTTGAAAATTCTAGAGAGAATTTTAAAAGCTTCAACAGAATTTCAACAGTTTTGAGAGGGATTTGAAAAGTTTCAATGGGAATGGGAAGAATTGGGACAAAAATTGGAAAATTTTTAAGGGACTTTGAAAAAATTTCAACTGGAATTTTAGCAATTTTTTTACGTGAAATAGTAAACATGTGGACATGGATTTTGAAAATTCTAGAGAGAATTTTAAAAGCTTCAACAGAATTTCGACAGTTTTGAGAGGGATTTGAAAAGTTTCAATGGGAATGGGAAGAATTGGGACAAAAATTGGAAAATTTTTAAGGGACTTTGAAAAAATTTCAACTGGAATTTTAGCAATTTTTTGACGTGAAATTGTAAACATGTGGACATGGATTTTGAAAATTCTAGAGAGAATTTTAAAAGCTTCAACAGAATTTCAACAATTTTGAGAGGGATTTGAAAAGTTTCAATGGGAATGGGAAGAATTGGGACAAAAATTGGAAAATTTTTAAGGGACTTTGAAAAAATTTCAACTGGAATTTTAGCCATTTTGACGTGAAATTGTAAACATGTGGACATGGATTTTGAAAATTCTAGAGAGAATTTTAAAAGCTTCAACAGAATTTCAACAATTTTGAGATGGATTTGAAAAGTTTCAATGGGAATGGGAAGAATTGGGACAAAAATTGGAAAATTATTAAGGGACTTTGAAAAAATTTCAACTGGAATTTTAGCAATTTTTTTACGTGAAATTGTAAACATGTGGACATGGATTTTGAAAATTCTAGAGAGAATTTTAAAAGCTTCAACAGAATTTCAACAATTTTGAGAGGGATTTGAAAAGTTTCAATGGGAATGGGAAGAATTGGGACAAAAATTGGAAAATTTTTAAGGGACTTTGAAAAAATTTCAACTGGAATTTTAGCAATTTTTTATGTGAAATTGTAAACATGTGGACATGGATTTTGAAAATTCTAGAGAGAATTTTAAAAGCTTCAACAGAATTCCAACAGTTTTGAGAGGGATTTGAAAAGTTTCAATGGGAATGGGAAGAATTGGGACAAAAATTGGAAAATTTTTAAGGGACTTTGAAAAAATTTCAACTGGAATTTTAGCCATTTTTTGACGTGAAATTGTAAACATGTGGACGTAGACTTTGAAAATTCTAGAAAGAATTTTAAAAGCTTCAACAGAATTTCAACAATTTTGAGAGGGATTTGAAAAGTTTCAATGAGAATGGGAAGAATTGGGACGAAAATTGGAAAATTTTTAAGGGACTTTGAAAAAATTTCAACTGGAATTTTAGCCATTTTTTGACGTGAAATTGTAAACATGTGGACATGGATTTTGAAAATTCTAGAGAGAATTTTAAAAGCTTCAACAGAATTTCAACGATTTTGAGAGGGATTTGAAAAGTTTCAATGGGAATGGGAAGAATGGGGACAAAAATTGGAAAATTTTTAAGGGACTTTGAAAAAATTCAAACTGGAATTTTAGCAATTTTTTGACGTGAAATTGTAAACATGTTGAAGTGGATTTTGAAAATTCTAGAGAGAATTTTAAAAGCTTCAACAGATTTTCAACAATTTTGAGAGGGATTTGAAAAGTTTCAATGGGAATGGGAAGAATTGGGACAAAAATTGGAAAATTTTTAAGGGACTTTGAAAAAATTGCAACTGGAATTTTAGCAATTTTTTGACGTGAAATTGTAAACATGTGGACATGGATTTTGAAAATTCTAGAGAGAATTTTAAAACTTTCAATAGGATTTCAACCATTTTGAGAGGGATTTGAAAAGTTTCAATGGGAATGGGAAGAATTGGGATGAAAATTGGAAAATTTTTAAGGGACTTTGAAAAAATTTCAACTGGAATTTTAGCAATTTGGACGTGAAATTGTAAACATGTTGAAGTGGATTTTGAAAATTCTAGAGAGAATTTTAAAAGCTTCAACAGAATTTCAACAATTTTGAGAGGGATTTGAAAAGTTTCAATGGGAATGGGAAGAATTGGGACAAAAATTGGAAAATTTTTAAGGGACTTTGAAAAAATTTCAACTGGAATTTTAGCAATTTTTTGACATGAAATTGTAAACATGTGGACATGGATTTTGAAAATTCTAGAGAGAATTTTAAAAGCTTCAAGAGACTTTCAACAATTTTGAGAGGGATTTGAAAAGTTTCAATGGGAATGGGAAGAATTGGGACAAAAATTGGAAAATTTTTAAGGGACTTTGAAAAAATTTCAACCGGATTTTTAGCAATTTTTTGACGTGAAATTGTAAACATGTGGACATGGATTTTGAAAATTCTAGAGAGAATTTTAAAAGCTTCAAGAGAATTTCAACAATTTTGAGAGGGATTTGAAAAGTTTCAATGGGAATGGGAAGAATTGGGAGAAAAATCGGAAAATTTTTAAGGGACTTTGAAAAAATTTCAACTGGAATTTTAGCCATTTTTTGACGTGAAATTGTAAACATGTGGACATGGATTTTGAAAATTCTAGAGAGAATTTTAAAAGCTTCAACAGAATTTCAACAATTTTGAGAGGGATTTGAAAAGTTTCAATGGGAATGGAAAGAATTGGGATGAAAATTGGAAAATTTTTAAGGGACTTTGAAAAAATTTAAACTGGAATTTTAGCAATTTTTTGATGTGAAATTGTAAACATGTGGACATGGATTTTGAAAATTCTAGAGAGAATTTTAAAAGCTTCAACAGAATTTCAACAATTTTGAGAGGGATTTGAAAAGTTTCAATGGGAATGGGAAGAATTGGGACAAAAATTGGAAAACTTTTAAGGGACTTTGAAAAAATTTCAACTGGAATTTTAGCAATTTTTTGACGTGAAATTGTAAACATGTTGAAGTGGATTTTGAAAATTCTAGAGAGAATTTTAAAAGCTTCAACAGAATGTCAACAGTTTTGAGAGGGATTTGAAAAGTTTCAATGGGAATGGGAAGAATTGGGACAAAAATTGGAAAATTTTTAAGGGACTTTGAAAAAATTTCAACTGGAATTTTAGCAATCTGGACGTGAAATTGTAAACATGTGGACATGGATTTTGAAAATTCTAGAGAGAATTTTAAAAGCTTCAAGAGAATTTCAACAATTTTGAGAGGGATTTGAGAAGTTTCAATGGGAATGGGAAGTATTGGGACAAAAATTGGACAATTATTAAGGGACTTTGAAAAAATTTCAACTGGAATTTTAGCAATTTTTTGACATGAAATTGTAAACATGTGGACATGGATTTTGAAAATTCTAGAGAGAATTTTAAAAGCTTCAAGAGACTTTCAACAATTTTGAGAGGGATTTGAAAAGTTTCAATGGGAATGGGAAGAATTGGGACAAAAATTGGAAAATTTTTAAGGGACTTTGAAAAAATTTCAACTGGAATTTTAGCAATTTTTTGACATGAAATTGTAAACATGTGGACATGGATTTTGAAAATTCTAGAGAGAATTTTAAAAGCTTCAAGAGACTTTCAACAATTTTGAGAGGGATTTGAAAAGTTTCAATGGGAATGGGAAGAATTGGGACAAAAATTGGAAAATTTTTAAGGGACTTTGAAAAAATTTCAACCGGAATTTTAGCAATTTTTTGACGTGAAATTGTAAACATGTGGACATGGATTTTGAACATTCTAGAGAGAATTTTAAAAGCTTCAAGAGAATTTCAACAATTTTGAGAGGGATTTGAAAAGTTTCAATGGGAATGGGAAGAATTGGGAGAAAAATTGGAAAATTTTTAAGGGACTTTGAAAAAATTTCAACTGGAATTTTAGCAATTTTTTTACGTGAAATTGTAAACATGTGGACATGGATTTTGAAAATTCTAGAGAGAATTTTAAAAGCTTCAACAGAATTTCAACAATTTTGAGAGGGATTTGAAAAGTTTCAATGGGAATGGGAAGAATTGGGATGAAAATTGGAAAATTTTTAAGGGACTTTGAAAAAATTTCAACTGGAATTTTAGCAATTTTTTGATGTGAAATTGTAAACATGTGGACATGGATTTTGAAAATTCTAGAGAGAATTTTAAAAGCTTCAAGAGAATTTCAACCATTTTGAGAGGGATTTGAAAAGTTTCAATGGGAATGGGAAGAATTGGGACAAAAATTGGAAAATTTTTAAGGGACTTTGAAAAAATTTCAACTGGAATTTTAGCAATTTTTTGACGTGAAATTGTAAACATGTGGACATGGATTTTGAAAATTCTAGAGAGAATTTTAAAAGCTTCAACAGAATGTCAACAGTTTTGAGAGGGATTTGAAAAGTTTCAATGGGAATGGGAAGAATTGGGACAAAAATTGGAAAATTTTTAAGGGACTTTGAAAAAATTTCAACTGGAATTTTAGCAATCTGGACGTGAAATTGTAAACATGTGGACATGGATTTTGAAAATTCTAGAGAGAATTTTAAAAGCTTCAAGAGAATTTCAACAATTTTGAGAGGGATTTGAGAAGTTTCAATGGGAATGGGAAGAATTGGGACAAAAATTGGAAAATTTTTAAGGGACTTTGAAAAAATTTCAACTGGAATTTTAGCAATTTTTTGACATGAAATTGTAAACATGTGGACATGGATTTTGAAAATTCTAGAGAGAATTTTAAAAGCTTCAAGAGACTTTCAACAATTTTGAGAGGGATTTGAAAAGTTTCAATGGGAATGGGAAGAATTGGGACAAAAATTGGAAAACTTTTAAGGGACTTTGAAAAAATTTCAACTGGAATTTTAGCAATTTTTTGACGTGAAATTGTAAAGATGTTGACGTGGATTTTGAAAATTCTAGAGAGAATTTTAAAAGCTTCAACAGAATGTCAACAATTTTGAGAGGGATTTGAAAAGTTTCAATGGGAATGGGAAGAATTGGGACAAAAATTGGAAAATTTGTAAGGGACTTTGAAAAAATTTCAACTGGAATTTTAGCAATTTTGATGTGAAATTGTAAACATGTTGAAGTGGACTTTGAAAATTCTAGAGAGAATTTTAAAAGCTTCAACAGAATTTCAACGATTTTGAGAGGGATTTGAAAAGTTTCAATGGGAATGGGAAGAATTGGGACAAAAATTGGAAAATTTTTCAGGGACTTTGAAAATATTTCAACTGGAATTTTAGCAATTTTTTGACGTGAAATTGTAAACATGTGGACATGGATTTTGAAAATTCTAGAGAGAATTTTAAAAGCTTCAACAGAATTTCAACAATTTTGAGAGGGATTTGAAAAGTTTCAATGGAAATTGGAAGAACTAGGAAAAAATTGGAAAATTTTTAAGGGACTTTGAAAAAATTTCAACTGGAATTTTAGCCATTTTTTGACGTGAAATTGTAAACATGTGGACATGGATTTTGAAAATTCTAGAGAGAATTTTAAAAGCTTCAACAGAATTTCAACAATTTTGAGAGGGATTTGAAAAGTTTCAATGGGAATGGGAAGAATTGGGACAAAAATTGGAAATTTTGAAGGGACTTTGAAAAAATTTCAACTGGAATTTTAGCAATTTTGACGTGAAATTGTAAACATGTTGAAGTGGACTTTGAAAATTCTAGAGAGAATTTTAAAAGCTTCAACAGAATTTCAACGATTTTGAGAGGGATTTGAAAAGTTTCAATGGGAATGGGAAGAATTGGGACAAAAATTGGAAAATTTTTCAGGGACTTTGAAAAAATTTCAACTGGAATTTTAGCAATTTTTTGACGTGAAATTGTAAACATGTGGACATGGATTTTGAAAATTCTAGAGAGAATTTTAAAACTTTCAATAGGATTTCAACAGTTTTGAGAGGGATTTGAAAAGTTTCAATGGGAATGGGAAGAATTGGGACTAAAATTGGAAAATTTTTAAGGGACTTTGAAGAAATTTCAACTGGAATTTTAGCAATTTTTTTACGTGAAATTGTAAACATGTGGACATGGATTTTGAAAATTCTAGAGAGAATTTTAAAAGCTTCAAGAGAATTTCAACAATTTTTAGAGGGATTTGAAAAGTTTCAATGGGAATGGGAAGAATTGGGACAAAAATTGGAAAATTTTTAAGGGACTTTGAAAAAATTTCAACTGGAATTTTAGCAATTTTTTTACGTGAAATTGTAAACATGTGGACATGGATTTTGAAAATTCTAGAGAGAATTTTAAAAGCTTCAAGAGAATTCCAACAATTTTGAGAGGGATTTGAAAAGTTTCAATGGGAATGGGAAGAATTGGGATAAAAATTGGAAAATTTTAAGGGACTTTGAAAAAATTTCAACTGGAATTTTAGCAATTTTGACGTGAAATTGTAAACATGTGGACATGGATTTTGAAAATTCTAGAGAGAATTTTAAAAGCTTCAAGAGAATTTCAACAATTTTGAGAGGGATTTGAAAAGTTTCAATGGGAATGGGAAGAATTGGGACAAAAATTGGAAAATTATTAAGGGACTTTGAAAAAATTTCAACTGGAATTTTAGCAATTTGGACGTGAAATTGTAAACATGTTGAAGTGGATTTTGAAAATTCTAGAGAGAATTTTAAAAGTTTCAACAGAATGTCAACAGTTTTGAGAGGGATTTGAAAAGTTTCAATGGGAATGGGAAGAATTGGGACGAAAATTGGAAAATTTTTAAGGGACTTTGAAACAATTTCAACTGGAATTTTAGCAATTTTGACGTGAAATTGTAAACATGTGGACATGGACTTTGAAAATTCTAGAGAGAATTTTAAAAGCTTCAAGAGAATTTCAACAATTTTGAGAGGGATTTGAAAAGTTTCATTGGAAATGGGAAGAATTGGGACAAAAATGGGAAAATTTTTAAGGGACTTCGAAAAAATTTCAACTGGAATTTTAGCAATTTTTTGACATGAAATTGTAAACATGTTGAAGTGGATTTTGAAAATTCTAGAGAGAATTTTAAAAGCTTCAACAGATTTTCAACAATTTTGAGAGGGATTTGAAAAGTTTCAATGGGAATGGGAAGAATTGGGACAAAAACTGGAAAATTTTTAAGGGACTTTGAAAAAATTTCAACTGGAATTTTAGCAATTTTTTGACGTGAAATTGTAAACACGTGGACATGGATTTTGAAAATTCTAGAGAGAAGTGTCAAACATTCAATAGGATTTCAACAGTTTTGAGAGGGATTTGAAAAGTTTCAATGGGAATGGGAAGAATTGGGACAAAAATTGGAAAATTTGTAAGGGACTTTGAAAAAATTTCAACTGGAATTTTAGCAATTTTTTTACGTGTAATTGTAAACATGTTGAAGTGGATTTTGAAAATTCTAGAGAGAATTTTAAAAGTTTCAAGAGAATTTCAACCATTTTGAGAGGGATTTGAAAAGTTTCAATGGGAATGGGAAGAATTGGGACAAAAATTGGAAAATTTTTAAGGGACTTTGAAAAAATTTCAACTGGAATTTTAGCAATTTTTTGACGTGAAATTGTAAACACGTGGACATGGATTTTGAAAATTCTAGAGAGAATTTTAAAAGTTTCAAGAGAATTTCAACCATTTTGAGAGGGATTTGAAAAGTTTCAATGGGAATGGGAAGAATTGGGACAAAAATTGGAAAATTTTTAAGGGACTTTGAAAAAATTTCAACTGGAATTTTAGCAATTTTTTGACGTGAAATTGTAAACACGTGGACATGGATTTTGAAAATTCTAGAGAGAAATGTCAAACTTTCAATACGATTTCAACAGTTTTGAGAGGGATTTGAAAAGTTTCAATGGGAATGGGAAGAATTGGGACAAAAATTGGAAAATTTTTAAGGGACTTTGAAAAAATTTCAACTGGAATTTTAGCAATTTGGATGTGAAATTGTAAACATGTTGAAGTGGATTTTGAAAATTCTAGAGAGAATTTTAAAAGCTTCAACAGAATGTCAACAGTTTTGAGAGGGATTTGAAAAGTTTCAATGGGAATGGGAAGAATTGGGACAAAAATGGGAAAATTTTTAAGGGACTTTGAAAAAATTTCAACTGGAATTTTAGCCATTTTTTGACGTGAAATTGTAAACATGTGGACATGGATTTTGAAAATTCTAGAGAGAATTTTAAAAGCTTCAAGAGAATTTCAACAATTTTGAGAGGGATTTGAAAAGTTTCAATGGGAATGGGAAGAATTGGGACAAAAATTGGAAAATTTTTAAGGGACTTTGAAAAAATTTCAACTGGAATTTTAGCAATTTTTTTACGTGAAATTGTAAACATGTGGACATGGATTTTGAAAATTCTAGAGAGAATTTTAAAAGCTTCAACAGAATTTCAACAATTTTGAGAGGGATTTGAAAAGTTTCAATGGGAATGGGAAGAATTGGGACAAAAATTGGAAAATTTTTCAGGGACTTTGAAAAAATTTCAACTGGAATTTTAGCAATTTTTTGATGTGAAATTGTAATCATGTGGACATGGATTTTGAAAATTCTAGAGAGAATTTTAAAAGCTTCAAGAGAATTTCAACAATTTTGAGAGGGATTTGAAAAGTTTCAATGGGAATGGGAAGAATTGGGACAAAAATTGGAAAATTTTTAAGGGACTTTGAAAAAATTTCAACCGGAATTTTAGCAATTTTTTGACGTGAAATTGTAAACATGTGGACATGGATTTTGAAAATTCTAGAGAGAATTTTAAAAGCTTCAAGAGAATTTCAACAATTTTGAGAGGGATTTGAAAAGTTTCAATGGGAATGGGAAGAATTGGGAGAAAAATCGGAAAATTTTTAAGGGACTTTGAAAAAAATTCAACTGGAATTTTAGCAATTTTGACGAGAAATTGTAAACATGTTGAAGTGGATTTTGAAAATTCTAGAGAGAATTTTAAAAGCTTCAACAGAATTTCAACAATTTTGAGAGGGATTTGAAAAGTTTCAATGGGAATGGGAAGAATTGGGATGAAAATTGCAAAATTTTTAGGGGACTTTGAAAAAATTTCAACTGGAATTTTAGCAATTATTTGATGTGAAATTGTAAACATGTGGACATGGATTTTGAAAATTCTAGAGAGAATTTTAAAAGCTTCAACAGAATTTCAACAATTTTGAGAGGGATTTGAAAAGTTTCAATGGGAATGGGAAGAATTGGGACAAAAATTGGAAAATTTTTCAGGGACTTTGAAAAAATTTCAACTGGAATTTTAGCAATTTTGACGTGAAATTGTAAACATGTTGAAGTGGACTTTGAAAATTCTAGAGAGAATTTTAAAAGCTTCAACAGAATTTCAACGATTTTGAGAGGGATTTGAAAAGTTTCAATGGGAATGGGAAGAATTGGGACAAAAATTGGAAAATTTTTCAGGGACTTTGAAAAAATTTCAACTGGAATTTTAGCAATTTTTTGACGTGAAATTGTAAACATGTGGACATGGATTTTGAAAATTCTAGAGAGAATTTTAAAACTTTCAATAGGATTTCAACAGTTTTGAGAGGGATTTGAAAAGTTTCAATGGGAATGGGAAGAATTGGGACTAAAATTGGAAAATTTTTAAGGGACTTTGAAGAAATTTCAACTGGAATTTTAGCAATTTTTTTACGTGAAATTGTAAACATGTTGAAGTGGATTTTGAAAAATTCTAGAGAGAATTTTAAAAGCTTCAAGAGAATTTCAACAATTTTGAGAGGGATTTGAAAAGTTTCAATGGGAATGGGAAGAATTGGGACAAAAATTGGAAAATTTTTAAGGGACTTTGAAAAAATTTCAACTGGAATTTTAGCAATTTTTTTACGTGAAATTGTAAACATGTGGACATGGATTTTGAAAATTCTAGAGAGAATTTTAAAAGCTTCAAGAGAATTCCAACAATTTTGAGAGGGATTTGAAAAGTTTCAATGGGAATGGGAAGAATTGGGACAAAAATTGGAAAATTTTAAGGGACTTTGAAAAAATTTCAACTGGAATTTTAGCAATTTTGACGTGAAATTGTAAACATGTGGACATGGATTTTGAAAATTCTAGAGAGAATTTTAAAAGCTTCAACAGAATTTCAACAATATTGAGAGGGATTTGAAAAGTTTCAATGGGAATGGGAAGAATTGGGACAAAAATTGGAAAATTATTAAGGGACTTTGAAAAAATTTCAACTGGAATTTTAGCAATTTTGACGTGAAATTGTAAACATGTTGAAGTGGATTTTTAAAATTCTAGAGAGAATTTTAAAAGTTTCAACAGAATGTCAACAGTTTTGAGAGGGATTTGAAAAGTTTCAATGGGAATGGGAAGAATTGGGACAAAAATGGGAAAATTTTTAAGGGACTTTGAAAAATTTCAACTGGAATTTTAGCAATTTTTTGACATGAAATTGTAAACATGTTGAAGTGGATTTTGAAAATTCTAGAGAGAATTTTAAAAGCTTCAAGAGAATTTCAACCATTTTGAGAGGGATTTGAAAAGTTTCAATGGGAATGGGAAGAATTGGGACAAAAATTGGAAAATTTTTAAGGGACTTTGAAAAAATTTCAACTGGAATTTTAGCAATTTTTTGACGTGAAATTGTAAAGACGTGGACATGGATTTTGAAAATTCTAGAGAGAATTTTAAAAGTTTCAAGAGAATTTCAACAATTTTGAGAGGGATTTGAAAAGTTTCAATGGGAATGGGAAGAATTGGGACAAAAATTGGAAAATTTTTAAGGGACTTTGAAAAAATTTCAACTGGAATTTTAGCAATTTTTTGACGTGAAATTGTAAACACGTGGACATGGATTTTGAAAATTCTAGAGAGAAATGTCAAACTTTCAATAGGATTTCAACAGTTTTGAGAGGGATTTGAAAAGTTTCAATGGGAATGGGAAGAATTGGGACAAAAATTGGAAAATTTTTAAGGGACTTTGAAAAAATTTCAACTGGAATTTTAGCAATTTTGACGTGAAATTGTAAACATGTTGAAGTGGACTTTGAAAATTCTAGAGAGAATTTTAAAAGCTTCAACAGAATTTCAACGATTTTGAGAGGGATTTGAAAAGTTTCAATGGGAATGGGAAGAATTGGGACAAAAATTGGAAAATTTTTAAGGGACTTTGAAAAAATTTTACTGGAATTTTAGCAATATGGATGTGAAATTGTAAACATGTTGAAGTGGATTTTGAAAATTCTAGAGAGAATTTTAAAAGCTTCAACAGAATGTCAACAGTTTTGAGAGGGATTTGAAAAGTTTCAATGGGAATGGGAAGAATTGGGACAAAAATTGGAAAATTTTTAAGGGACTTTGAAAAAATTTCAACTGGAATTTTAGCAATTTGGACGTGAAATTGTAAACATGTTGAAGTGGATTTTGAAAATTCTAGAGAGAATTTTAAAAGTTTCAACAGAATGTCAACAGTTTTGAGAGGGATTTGAAAAGTTTCAATGGGAATGGGAAGAATTGGGACGAAAATTGGAAAATTTTTAAGGGACTTTGAAAAAATTTCAACTGGAATTTTAGCAATTTTGACGTGAAATTGTAAACATGTGGACATGGACTTTGAAAATTCTAGAGAGAATTTTAAAAGCTTCAACAGAATTTCAACAATTTTGAGAGGGATTTGAAAAGTTTCATTGGAAATGGGAAGAATTGGGACAAAAATGGGAAAATTTTTAAGGGACTTTGAAAAAATTTCAACTGGAATTTTAGCAATTTTTTGACATGAAATTGTAAACATGTTGAAGTGGATTTTGAAAATTCTAGAGAGAATTTTAAAAGCTTCAACAGATTTTCAACAATTTTGAGAGGGATTTGAAAAGTTTCAATGGGAATGGGAAGAATTGGGACAAAAACTGGAAAATTTTTAAGGGACTTTGAAAAAATTTCAACTGGAATTTTAGCAATTTTTTGACGTGAAATTGTAAACACGTGGACATGGATTTTGAAAATTCTAGAGAGAAGTGTCAAACATTCAATAGGATTTCAACAGTTTTGAGAGGGATTTGAAAAGTTTCAATGGGAATGGGAAGAATTGGGACAAAAATTGGAAAATTTTTAAGGGACTTTGAAAAAATTTCAACTGGAATTTTAGCAATTTTGACGTGAAATTGTAAACATGTTGAAGTGGACTTTGAAAATTCTAGAGAGAATTTTAAAAGCTTCAACAGAATTTCAACGATTTTGAGAGGGATTTGAAAAGTTTCAATGGGAATGGGAAGAATTGGGACAAAAATTGGAAAATTTTTAAGGGACTTTGAAAAAATTTCAACTGGAATTTTAGCAATTTGGATGTGAAATTGTAAACATGTTGAAGTGGATTTTGAAAATTCTAGAGAGAATTTTAAAAGCTTCAACAGAATGTCAACAGTTTTGAGAGGGATTTGAAAAGTTTCAATGGGAATGGGAAGAATTGGGACAAAAATGGGAAAATTTTTAAGGGACTTTGAAAAAATTTCAACTGGAATTTTAGCCATTTTTTGACGTGAAATTGTAAACATGTGGACATGGATTTTGAAAATTCTAGAGAGAATTTTAAAAGCTTCAAGAGACTTTCAACAATTTTGAGAGGGATTTGAAAAGTTTCAATGGGAATGGGAAGAATTGGGACAAAAATTGGAAAATTTTTAAGGGACTTTGAAAAAATTTCAACTGGAATTTTAGCAATTTTTTTACGTGAAATTGTAAACATGTGGACATGGATTTTGAAAATTCTAGAGAGAATTTTAAAAGCTTCAACAGAATTTCAACAATTTTGAGAGGGATTTGAAAAGTTTCAATGGGAATGGGAAGAATTGGGACAAAAATTGGAAAATTTTAAAGGGACTTTGAAAAAATTGCAACTGGAATTTTAGCAATTTTTTGATGTGAAATTGTAATCATGTGGACATGGATTTTGAAAATTCTAGAGAGAATTTTAAAAGCTTCAACAGAATTTCAACAATTTTGAGAGGGATTTGAAAAGTTTCATTGGAAATGGGAAGAATTGGGACAAAAATTGGAAAATTTTTAAGGGACTTTGAAAAAATTTCAACTGGAATTTTAGCAATTTTTTGACATGAAATTGTAAACATGTGGACATGGATTTTGAAAATTCTAGAGAGAATTTTAAAAGCTTCAAGAGAATTTCAACAATTTTGAGAGGGATTTGAAAAGTTTCAATGGGAATGGGAAGAATTGGGACAAAAATTGGAAAATTTTTAAGGGACTTTGAAAAAATTTCAACCGGAATTTTAGCAATTTTTTGACGTGAAATTGTAAACATGTGGACATGGATTTTGAAAATTCTAGAGAGAATTTTAAAAGCTTCAAGAGAATTTCAACAATTTTGAGAGGGATTTGAAAAGTTTCAATGGGAATGGGAAGAATTGGGAGAAAAATCGGAAAATTTTTAAGGGACTTTGAAAAAATTTCAACTGGAATTTTAGCAATTTTGACGTGAAATTGTAAACATGTTGAAGTGGATTTTGAAAATTCTAGAGAGAATTTTAAAAGCTTCAACAGAATTTCAACAATTTTGAGAGGGATTTGAAAAGTTTCAATGGGAATGGGAAGAATTGGGATGAAAATTGCAAAATTTTTAGGGGACTTTGAAAAAATTTCAACTGGAATTTTAGCAATTATTTGATGTGAAATTGTAATCATGTGGACATGGATTTTGAAAATTCTAGAGAGAATTTTAAAAGCTTCAACAGAATTTCAACAATTTTGAGAGGGATTTGAAAAGTTTCAATGGGAATGGGAAGAATTGGGACAAAAATTGGAAAATTTTGAAGGGACTTTGAAAAAATTTCAACTGGAATTTTAGCAATTTTTTTACGTGAAATTGTAAACATGTGGACATGGATTTTGAAAATTCTAGAGAGAATTTTAAAAGCTTCAAGAGAATTCCAACAATTTTGAGAGGGATTTGAAAAGTTTCAATGGGAATGGGAAGAATTGGGATAAAAATTGGAAAATTTTAAGGGACTTTGAAAAAATTTCAACTGGAATTTTAGCAATTTTGACGTGAAATTGTAAACATGTGGACATGGATTTTGAAAATTCTAGAGAGAATTTTAAAAGCTTCAACAGAATTTCAACAATTTTGAGAGGGATTTGAAAAGTTTCAATGGGAATGGGAAGAATTGGGACAAAAATTGGAAAATTATTAAGGGACTTTGAAAAAATTTCAACTGGAATTTTAGCAATTTGGACGTGAAATTGTAAACATGTTGAAGTGGATTTTGAAAATTCTAGAGAGAATTTTAAAAGTTTCAACAGAATGTCAACAGTTTTGAGAGGGATTTGAAAAGTTTCAATGGGAATGGGAAGAATTGGGACGAAAATTGGAAAATTTTTAAGGGACTTTGAAAAAATTTCAACTGGAATTTTAGCAATTTTGACGTGAAATTGTAAACATGTGGACATGGACTTTGAAAATTCTAGAGAGAATTTTAAAAGCTTCAACAGAATTTCAACAATTTTGAGAGGGATTTGAAAAGTTTCATTGGAAATGGGAAGAATTGGGACAAAAATGGGAAAATTTTTAAGGGACTTTGAAAAAATTTCAACTGGAATTTTAGCAATTTTTTGACATGAAATTGTAAACATGTTGAAGTGGATTTTGAAAATTCTAGAGAGAATTTTAAAAGCTTCAAGAGAATTTCAACCATTTTGAGAGGGATTTGAAAAGTTTCAATGGGAATGGGAAGAATTGGGACAAAAATTGGAAAATTTTTAAGGGACTTTGAAAAAATTTCAACTGGAATTTTAGCAATTTTTTGACGTGAAATTGTAAACACGTGGACATGGATTTTGAAAATTCTAGAGAGAATTTTAAAAGCTTCAACAGAATTTCAACCATTTTGAGAGGGATTTGAAAAGTTTCAATGGGAATGGGAAGAATTGGGACAAAAATTGGAAAATTTTTAAGGGACTTTTAAAAAATTTCAACTGGAATTTTAGCAATTTTTTGACGTGAAATTGTAAACACGTGGACATGGATTTTGAAAATTCTAGAGAGAAATGTCAAACTTTCAATAGGATTTCAACAGTTTTGAGAGGGATTTGAAAAGTTTCAATGGGAATGGGAAGAATTGGGACAAAAATTGGAAAATTTTTAAGGGACTTTGAAAAAATTTCAACTGGAATTTTAGCAATTTTGACGTGAAATTGTAAACATGTTGAAGTGGACTTTGAAAATTCTAGAGAGAATTTTAAAAGCTTCAACAGAATTTCAACGATTTTGAGAGGGATTTGAAAAGTTTCAATGGGAATGGGAAGAATTGGGACAAAAATTGGAAAATTTTTAAGGGACTTTGAAAAAATTTCAACTGGAATTTTAGCAATTTGGATGTGAAATTGTAAACATGTTGAAGTGGATTTTGAAAATTCTAGAGAGAATTTTAAAAGCTTGAAAAGAATGTCAACAGTTTTGAGAGGGATTTGAAAAGTTTCAATGGGAATGGGAAGAATTGGGACAAAAATGGGAAAATTTTTAAGGGACTTTGAAAAAATTTCAACTGGAATTTTAGCCATTTTTTGACGTGAAATTGTAAACATGTGGACATGGATTTTGAAAATTCTAGAGAGAATTTTAAAAGCTTCAAGAGACTTTCAACAATTTTGAGAGGGATTTGAAAAGTTTCAATGGGAATGGGAAGAATTGGGACAAAAATTGGAAAATTTTTAAGGGACTTTGAAAAAATTTCAACTGGAATTTTAGCAATTTTTTTACGTGAAATTGTAAACATGTGGACATGGATTTTGAAAATTCTAGAGAGAATTTTAAAAGCTTCAACAGAATTTCAACAATTTTGAGAGGGATTTGAAAAGTTTCAATGGGAATGGGAAGAATTGGGACAAAAATTGGAAAATTTTAAAGGGACTTTGAAAAAATTGCAACTGGAATTTTAGCAATTTTTTGATGTGAAATTGTAATCATGTGGACATGGATTTTGAAAATTCTAGAGAGAATTTTAAAAGCTTCAACAGAATTTCAACAATTTTGAGAGGGATTTGAAAAGTTTCATTGGAAATGGGAAGAATTGGGACAAAAATTGGAAAATTTTTAAGGGACTTTGAAAAAATTTCAACTGGAATTTTAGCAATTTTTTGACATGAAATTGTAAACATGTGGACATGGATTTTGAAAATTCTAGAGAGAATTTTAAAAGCTTCAAGAGAATTTCAAGAATTTTGAGAGGGATTTGAAAAGTTTCAATGGGAATGGGAAGAATTGGGACAAAAATTGGAAAATTTTTAAGGGACTTTGAAAAAATTTCAACTGGAATTTTAGCAATTTTTTGACGTGAAATTGTAAACATGTGGACATGGATTTTGAAAATTCTAGAGAGAATTTTAAAAGCTTCAAGAGAATTTCAACAATTTTGAGAGGGATTTGAAAAGTTTCAATGGGAATGGGAAGAATTGGGAGAAAAATCGGAAAATTTTTAAGGGACTTTGAAAAAATTTCAACTGGAATTTTAGCAATTTTGACGAGAAATTGTAAACATGTTGAAGTGGATTTTGAAAATTCTAGAGAGAATTTTAAAAGCTTCAACAGAATTTCAACAATTTTGAGAGGGATTTGAAAAGTTTCAATGGGAATGGGAAGAATTGGGATGAAAATTGCAAAATTTTTAGGGGACTTTGAAAAAATTTCAACTGGAATTTTAGCAATTATTTGATGTGAAATTGTAAACATGTGGACATGGATTTTGAAAATTCTAGAGAGAATTTTAAAAGCTTCAACAGAATTTCAACAATTTTGAGAGGGATTTGAAAAGTTTCAATGGGAATGGGAAGAATTGGGACAAAAATTGGAAAACTTTTAAGGGACTTTGAAAAAATTGCAACTGGAATTTTAGCAATTTTTTGAGGTGAAATTGTAAACATGTTGAAGTGGATTTTGAATATTCTAGAGAGAATTTTAAAAGCTTCAACAGAATGTCAACAGTTTTGAGAGGGATTTGAAAAGTTTCAATGGGAATGGGAAGAATTGGGACAAAAATTGGAAAATTTTTAAGGGACTTTGAAAAAATTTCAACTGGAATTTTAGCAATCTGGACGTGAAATTGTAAACATGTGGACATGGATTTTGAAAATTCTAGAGAGAATTTTAAAAGCTTCAAGAGAATTTCAACAATTTTGAGAGGGATTTGAGAAGTTTCAATGGGAATGGGAAGAATTGGGACAAAAATTGGAAAATTTTTAAGGGACTTTGAAAAAATTTCAACTGGAATTTTAGCAATTTTTTGACATGAAATTGTAAACATGTGGATATGGATTTTGAAAATTCTAGAGAGAATTTTAAAAGCTTCAAGAGACTTTCAACAATTTTGAGAGGGATTTGAAAAGTTTCAATGGGAATGGGAAGAATTGGGACAAAAATTGGAAAACTTTTAAGGGACTTTGAAAAAATTTCAACTGGAATTTTAGCAATTTTTTGACGTGAAATTGTAAACATGTTGAAGTGGATTTTGAAAATTCTAGAGAGAATTTTAAAAGCTTCAACAGAATGTCAACAGTTTTGAGAGGGATTTGAAAAGTTTCAATGGGAATGGGAAGAATTGGGACAAAAATTGGAAAATTTTTAAGGGACTTTGAAAAAATTTCAACTGGAATTTTAGCAATTTTTGGACGTGAAATTGTAAACATGTGGACATGGATTTTGAAAATTCTAGAGAGAATTTTAAAAGCTTCAAGAGAATTTCAACAATTTTGAGAGGGATTTGAGAAGTTTCAATGGGAATGGGAAGAATTGGGACAAAAATTGGAAATTTTTTAAGGGACTTTGAAAAAATTTCAACTGGAATTTTAGCAATTTTTTGACGTGAAATTGTAAACATGTTGAAGTGGATTTTGAAAATTCTAGAGAGAATTTTAAAAGCTTCAAGAGAATTTCAACAATTTTGAGAGGGATTTGAAAAGTTTCAATGGGAATGGGAAGAATTGGGACAAAAATTGGAAAATTTTTAAGGGACTTTGAAAAAATTTCAACTGGAATTTTAGCAATTTTGACGTGAAATTGTAAACATGTTGAAGTGGACTTTGAAAATTCTAGAGAGAATTTTAAAAGCTTCAACAGAATTTCAACGATTTTGAGAGGGATTTGAAAAGTTTCAATGGGAATGGGAAGAATTGGGACAAAAATTGGAAAATTTTTCAGGGACTTTGAAAAAATTTCAACTGGAATTTTAGCCATTTTTTGACGTGAAATTGTAAACATGTGGACATGGATTTTGAAAATTCTAGAGAGAATTTTAAAAGCTTCAACAGAATTTCAACAATTTTGAGAGGGATTTGAAAAGTTTCAATGGAAATTGGAAGAACTAGGACAAAAATTGGAAAATTTTTAAGGGACTTTGAAAAAATTGCAACTGGAATTTTAGCCATTTTTTGACGTGAAATTGTAAACACGTGGACATGGATTTTGAAAATTCTAGAGAGAATTTTAAAAGCTTCAACAGAATTTCAACAATTTTGAGAGGGATTTGAAAAGTTTCAATGGGAATGGGAAGAATTGGGACAAAAATTGGAAAATTTTTAAGGGACTTTGAAAAAATTTCAACTGGAATTTTAGCAATTTTGACGTGAAATTGTAAACATGTTGAAGTGGACTTTGAAAATTCTAGAGAGAATTTTAAAAGCTTCAACAGAATTTCAACGATTTTGAGAGGGATTTGAAAAGTTTCAATGGGAATGGGAAGAATTGGGACAAAAATTGGAAAATTTTTAAGGGACTTTGAAAAAATTTCAACTGGAATTTTAGCAATTTTTTGACGTGAAATTGTAAACATGTGGACATGGATTTTGAAAATTCTAGAGAGAATTTTAAAACTTTCAATAGGATTTCAACAGTTTTGAGAGGGATTTGAAAAGTTTCAATGGGAATGGGAAGAATTGGGACTAAAATTGGAAAATTTTTAAGGGACTTTGAAGAAATTTCAACTGGAATTTTAGCAATTTTTTTACGTGAAATTGTAAACATGTTGAAGTGGATTTTGAAAAATTCTAGAGAGAATTTTAAAAGCTTCAACAGAATTTCAACAATTTTGAGAGGGATTTGAAAAGTTTCAATGGGAATGGGAAGAATTGGGACAAAAATTGGAAAATTTTTAAGGGATTTTGAAAAAATTTCAACTGGAATTTTAGCAATTTTGACGTGAAATTGTAAACATGTGGACATGGATTTTGAAAATTCTAGAGAGAATTTTAAAAGCTTCAACAGAATTTCAACAATTTTGAGAGGGATTTGAAAAGTTTCAATGGGAATGGGAAGAATTGGGACAAAAATTGGAAAATTATTAAGGGACTTTGAAAAAATTTCAACTGGAATTTTAGCAATTTTTTGACGTGAAATTGTAAACACGTGGACATGGATTTTGAAAATTCTAGAGAGAAGTGTCAAACATTCAATAGGATTTCAACAGTTTTGAGAGGGATTTGAAAAGTTTCAATGGGAATGGGAAGAATTGGGACAAAAATTGGAAAATTTTTAAGGGACTTTGAAAAAATTTCAACTGGAATTTTAGCAATTTTTTTACGTGTAATTGTAAACATGTTGAAGTGGATTTTGAAAATTCTAGAGAGAATTTTAAAAGTTTCAAGAGAATTTCAACAATTTTGAGAGGGATTTGAAAAGTTTCAATGGGAATGGGAAGAATTGGGACAAAAATTGGAAAATTTTTAAGGGACTTTGAAAAAATTTCAACTGGAATTTTAGCAATTTTTTGACGTGAAATTGTAAACACGTGGACATGGATTTTGAAAATTCTAGAGAGAAATGTCAAACTTTCAATAGGATTTCAACAGTTTTGAGAGGGATTTGAAAAGTTTCAATGGGAATGGGAAGAATTGGGACAAAAATTGGAAAATTTTTAAGGGACTTTGAAAAAATTTCAACTGGAATTTTAGCAATTTTGACGTGAAATTGTAAACATGTTGAAGTGGACTTTGAAAATTCTAGAGAGAATTTTAAAAGCTTCAACAGAATTTCAACGATTTTGAGAGGGATTTGAAAAGTTTCAATGGGAATGGGAAGAATTGGGACAAAAATTGGAAAATTTTTAAGGGACTTTGAAAAAATTTCATCTGGAATTTTAGCAATTTGGATGTGAAATTGTAAACATGTTGAAGTGGATTTTGAAAATTCTAGAGAGAATTTTAAAAGCTTCAACAGAATGTCAACAGTTTTGAGAGGGATTTGAAAAGTTTCAATGGGAATGGGAAGAATTGGGACTAAAATTGGAAAATTTTTAAGGGACTTTGAAGAAATTTCAACTGGAATTTTAGCAATTTTTTTACGTGAAATTGTAAACATGTTGAAGTGGATTTTGAAAAATTCTAGAGAGAATTTTAAAAGCTTCAACAGAATTTCAACAATTTTGAGAGGGATTTGAAAAGTTTCAATGGGAATGGGAAGAATTGGGACAAAAATTGGAAAATTTTTAAGGGATTTTGAAAAAATTTCAACTGGAATTTTAGCAATTTTGACGTGAAATTGTAAACATGTGGACATGGATTTTGAAAATTCTAGAGAGAATTTTAAAAGCTTCAACAGAATTTCAACAATTTTGAGAGGGATTTGAAAAGTTTCAATGGGAATGGGAAGAATTGGGACAAAAATTGGAAAATTATTAAGGGACTTTGAAAAAATTTCAACTGGAATTTTAGCAATTTTTTGACGTGAAATTGTAAACACGTGGACATGGATTTTGAAAATTCTAGAGAGAAGTGTCAAACATTCAATAGGATTTCAACAGTTTTGAGAGGGATTTGAAAAGTTTCAATGGGAATGGGAAGAATTGGGACAAAAATTGGAAAATTTTTAAGGGACTTTGAAAAAATTTCAACTGGAATTTTAGCAATTTTTTTACGTGTAATTGTAAACATGTTGAAGTGGATTTTGAAAATTCTAGAGAGAATTTTAAAAGTTTCAAGAGAATTTCAACCATTTTGAGAGGGATTTGAAAAGTTTCAATGGGAATGGGAAGAATTGGGACAAAAATTGGAAAATTTTTAAGGGACTTTGAAAAAATTTCAACTGGAATTTTAGCAATTTTTTGACGTGAAATTGTAAACACGTGGACATGGATTTTGAAAATTCTAGAGAGAAATGTCAAACTTTCAATAGGATTTCAACAGTTTTGAGAGGGATTTGAAAAGTTTCAATGGGAATGGGAAGAATTGGGACAAAAATTGGAAAATTTTTAAGGGACTTTGAAAAAATTTCAACTGGAATTTTAGCAATTTTGACGTGAAATTGTAAACATGTTGAAGTGGATTTTGAAAATTCTAGAGAGAATTTTAAAAGCTTCAACAGAATGTCAACAGTTTTGAGAGGGATTTGAAAAGTTTCAATGGGAATGGGAAGAATTGGGACAAAAATTGGAAAATTTTTAAGGGACTTTGAAAAAATTTCAACTGGAATTTTAGCCATTTTTTTGACGTGAAATTGTAAACATGTGGACATGGATTTTGAAAATTCTAGAGAGAATTTTAAAAGCTTCAAGAGACTTTCAACAATTTTGAGAGGGATTTGAAAAGTTTCAATGGGAATGGGAAGAATTGGGACAAAAATTGGAAAATTTTTAAGGGACTTTGAAAAAATTTCCACTGGAATTTTAGCCATTTTTTGACGTGAAATTGTAAACATGTGGACATGGATTTTGAAAATTCTAGAGAGAATTTTAAAAGCTTCAACAGAATTTCAACAATTTTGAGAGGGATTTGAAAAGTTTCAATGGGAATGGGAAGAATTGGGACAAAAATTGGAAAATTTTAAAGGGACTTTGAAAAAATTGCAACTGGAATTTTAGCAATTTTTTGATGTGAAATTGTAATCATGTGGACATGGATTTTGAAAATTCTAGAGAGAATTTTAAAAGCTTCAACAGAATTTCAACAATTTTGAAAGGGATTTGAAAAGTTTCAATGGGAATGGGAAGAATTGGGAGAAAAATCGGAAAATTTTTAAGGGACTTTGAAAAAATTTCAACTGGAATTTTAGCAATTTTGACGTGAAATTGTAAACATGTTGAAGTGGATTTTGAAAATTCTAGAGAGAATTTTAAAAGCTTCAAGAGAATTTCAACCATTTTGAGAGGGATTTGAAAAGTTTCAATGGGAATGGGAAGAATTGGGATGAAAATTGGAAAATTTTTAAGGGACTTTGAAAAAATTTCAACTGGAATTTTAGCAATTATTTGATGTGAAATTGTAAACATGTGGACATGGATTTTGAAAATTCTAGAGAGAATTTTAAAAGCTTCAAGAGAATTTCAACAATTTTGAGAGGGATTTGAAAAGTTTCAATGGGAATGGGAAGAATTGGGACAAAAATTGGAAAACTTTTAAGGGACTTTGAAAAAATTGCAACTGGAATTTTAGCAATTTTTTGACGTGAAATTGTAAACATGTGGAAGTGGATTTTGAAAATTCTAGAGAGAATTTTAAAAGCTTCAACAGAATGTCAACAGTTTTGAGAGGGATTTGAAAAGTTTCAATGGGAATGGGAAGAATTGGGACAAAAATTGGAAAATTTTTAAGGGACTTTGAAGAAATTTCAACTGGAATTTTAGCAATTTTTTTACGTGAAATTGTAAACATGTTGAAGTGGATTTTGAAAAATTCTAGAGAGAATTTTAAAAGCTTCAACAGAATTTCAACAATTTTGAGAGGGATTTGAAAAGTTTCAATGGGAATGGGAAGAATTGGGACAAAAATTGGAAAATTTTTAAGGGATTTTGAAAAAATTTCAACTGGAATTTTAGCAATTTTGATGTGAAATTGTAAACATGTGGACATGGATTTTGAAAATTCTAGAGAGAATTTTAAAAGCTTCAACAGAATTTCAACAATTTTGAGAGGGATTTGAAAAGTTTCAATGGGAATGGGAAGAATTGGGACAAAAATTGGAAAATTATTAAGGGACTTTGAAAAAATTTCAACTGGAATTTTAGCAATTTTTTGACGTGAAATTGTAAACACGTGGACATGGATTTTGAAAATTCTAGAGAGAAGTGTCAAACATTCAATAGGATTTCAACAGTTTTGAGAGGGATTTGAAAAGTTTCAATGGGAATGGGAAGAATTGGGACAAAAATTGGAAAATTTTTAAGGGACTTTGAAAAAATTTCAACTGGAATTTTAGCAATTTTTTTACGTGTAATTGTAAACATGTTGAAGTGGATTTTGAAAATTCTAGAGAGAATTTTAAAAGTTTCAAGAGAATTTCAACCATTTTGAGAGGGATTTGAAAAGTTTCAATGGGAATGGGAAGAATTGGGACAAAAATGGGAAAATTTTTAAGGGACTTTGAAAAAATTTCAACTGGAATTTTAGCAATTTTTTGACGTGAAATTGTAAACACGTGGACATGGATTTTGAAAATTCTAGAGAGAATTTTAAAAGTTTCAAGAGAATTTCAACCATTTTGAGAGGGATTTGAAAAGTTTCAATGGGAATGGGAAGAATTGGGACAAAAATTGGAAAATTTGTAAGGGACTTTGAAAAAATTTCAACTGGAATTTTAGCAATTTTTTGACGTGAAATTGTAAACACGTGGACATGGATTTTGAAAATTCTAGAGAGAAATGTCAAACTTTCAATAGGATTTCAACAGTTTTGAGAGGGATTTGAAAAGTTTCAATGGGAATGGGAAGAATTGGGACAAAAATTGGAAAATTTTTAAGGGACTTTGAATAAATTTCAACTGGAATTTTAGCAATTTTGACGTGAAATTGTAAACATGTTGAAGTGGACTTTGAAAATTCTAGAGAGAATTTTAAAAGCTTCAACAGAATTTCAACGATTTTGAGAGGGATTTGAAAAGTTTCAATGGGAATGGGAAGAATTGGGACAAAAATTGGAAAATTTGTAAGGGACTTTGAAAAAATTTCAACTGGAATTTTAGCAATTTTTTGACGTGAAATTGTAAACATGTGGACATGGATTTTGAAAATTCTAGAGAGAATTTTAAAAGCTTCAACAGAATTTCAACAATTTTGAGAGGGATTTGAAAAGTTTCAATGGGAATGGGAAGAATTGGGACAAAAATTGGAAAATTTTAAAGGGACTTTGAAAAAATTTCAACTGGAATTTTAGCAATTTTTTGATGTGAAATTGTAATCATGTGGACATGGATTTTGAAAATTCTAGAGAGAATTTTAAAAGCTTCAACAGAATTTCAACAATTTTGAGAGGGATTTGAAAAGTTTCAATGGGAATGGGAAGAATTGGGACAAAAATTGGAAAATTTTTAAGGGACTTTGAAAAAATTTCAACTGGAATTTTAGCAATTTTTTGACATGAAATTGTAAACATGTGGACATGGATTTTGAAAATTCTAGAGAGAATTTTAAAAGCTTCAACAGAATTTCAACAATTTTGAGAGGGATTTGAAAAGTTTCAATGGGAATGGGAAGAATTGGGACAAAAATTGGAAAATTATTAAGGGACTTTGAAAAAATTTCAACTGGAATTTTAGCAATTTTTTGACGTGAAATTGTAAACACGTGGACATGGATTTTGAAAATTCTAGAGAGAAGTGTCAAACATTCAATAGGATTTCAACAGTTTTGAGAGGGATTTGAAAAGTTTCAATGGGAATGGGAAGAATTGGGACAAAAATTGGAAAATTTTTAAGGGACTTTGAAAAAATTTCAACTGGAATTTTAGCAATTTTTTTACGTGTAATTGTAAACATGTTGAAGTGGATTTTGAAAATTCTAGAGAGAATTTTAAAAGTTTCAAGAGAATTTCAACCATTTTGAGAGGGATTTGAAAAGTTTCAATGGGAATGGGAAGAATTGGGACAAAAATTGGAAAATTTTTAAGGGACTTTGAAAAAATTTCAACTGGAATTTTAGCCATTTTTTGACGTGAAATTGTAAACACGTGGACATGGATTTTGAAAATTCTAGAGAGAAATGTCAAACTTTCAATAGGATTTCAACAGTTTTGAGAGGGATTTGAAAAGTTTCAATGGGAATGGGAAGAATTGGGACAAAAATTGGAAAATTTTTAAGGGACTTTGAAAAAATTTCAACTGGAATTTTAGCAATTTTGACGTGAAATTGTAAACATGTTGAAGTGGACTTTGAAAATTCTAGAGAGAATTTTAAAAGCTTCAACAGAATTTCAACGATTTTGAGAGGGATGTGAAAAGTTTCAATGGGAATGGGAAGAATTGGGACAAAAATTGGAAAATTTTTAAGGGACTTTGAAAAAATTGCAACTGGAATTTTAGCAATTTGGATGTGAAATTGTAAACATGTTGAAGTGGATTTTGAAAATTCTAGAGAGAATTTTAAAAGCTTCAACAGAATGTCATCAGTTTTGAGAGGGATTTGAAAAGTTTCAATGGGAATGGGAAGAATTGGGACAAAAATTGGAAAATTTTTAAGGGACTTTGAAAAAATTTCAACTGGAATTTTAGCCATTTTTTTGACGTGAAATTGTAAACATGTGGACATGGATTTTGAAAATTCTAGAGAGAATTTTAAAAGCTTCAAGAGACTTTCAACAATTTTGAGAGGGATTTGAAAAGTTTCAATGGGAATGGGAAGAATTGGGACAAAAATTGGAAAATTTTTAAGGGACTTTGAAAAAATTTCAACTGGAATTTTAGCAATTTTTTGATGTGAAATTGTAATCATGTGGACATGGATTTTGAAAATTCTAGAGAGAATTTTAAAAGCTTCAACAGAATTTCAACAATTTTGAAAGGGATTTGAAAAGTTTCAATGGGAATGGGAAGAATTGGGAGAAAAATCGGAAAATTTTTAAGGGACTTTGAAAAAATTTCAACTGGAATTTTAGCAATTTTGACGTGAAATTGTAAACATGTTGAAGTGGATTTTGAAAATTCTAGAGAGAATTTTAAAAGCTTCAAGAGAATTTCAACCATTTTGAGAGGGATTTGAAAAGTTTCAATGGGAATGGGAAGAATTGGGATGAAAATTGGAAAATTTTTAAGGGACTTTGAAAAAATTTCAACTGGAATTTTAGCAATTATTTGATGTGAAATTGTAAACATGTGGACATGGATTTTGAAAATTCTAGAGAGAATTTTAAAAGCTTCAACAGAATTTCAACAATTTTGAGAGGGATTTGAAAAGTTTCAATGGGAATGGGAAGAATTGGGACAAAAATTGGAAAATTTTTAAGGGACTTTGAAAAAATTGCAACTGGAATTTTAGCAATTTTTTGACGTGAAATTGTAAACATGTTGAAGTGGATTTTGAAAATTCTAGAGAGAATTTTAAAAGCTTCAACAGAATGTCAACAGTTTTGAGAGGGATTTGAAAAGTTTCAATGGGAATGGGAAGAATTGGGACAAAAATTGGAAAATTTTGAAGGGACTTTGAAGAAATTTCAACTGGAATTTTAGCAATTTTTTTACGTGAAATTGTAAACATGTTGAAGTGGATTTTGAAAAATTCTAGAGAGAATTTTAAAAGCTTCAACAGAATTTCAACAATTTTGAGAGGGATTTGAAAAGTTTCAATGGGAATGGGAAGAATTGGGACAAAAATTGGAAAATTTTTAAGGGATTTTGAAAAAATTTCAACTGGAATTTTAGCAATTTTGACGAGAAATTGTAAACATGTTGAAGTGGATTTTGAAAATTCTAGAGAGAATTTTAAAAGCTTCAACAGAATTTCAACAATTTTGAGAGGGATTTGAAAAGTTTCAATGGGAATGGGAAGAATTGGGACAAAAATTGGAAAATTATTAAGGGACTTTGAAAAAATTTCAACTGGAATTTTAGCAATTTTTTGACGTGAAATTGTAAACACGTGGACATGGATTTTGAAAATTCTAGAGAGAAGTGTCAAACATTCAATAGGATTTCAACAGTTTTGAGAGGGATTTGAAAAGTTTCAATGGGAATGGGAAGAATTGGGACAAAAATTGGAAAATTTTTAAGGGACTTTGAAAAAATTTCAACTGGAATTTTAGCAATTTTTTTACGTGTAATTGTAAACATGTTGAAGTGGATTTTGAAAATTCTAGAGAGAATTTTAAAAGTTTCAAGAGAATTTCAACCATTTTGAGAGGGATTTGAAAAGTTTCAATGGGAATGGGAAGAATTGGGACAAAAATTGGAAAATTTTTAAGGGACTTTGAAAAAATTTCAACTGGAATTTTAGCAATTTTTTGACGTGAAATTGTAAACACGTGGACATGGATTTTGAAAATTCTAGAGAGAAATGTCAAACTTTCAATAGGATTTCAACAGTTTTGAGAGGGATTTGAAAAGTTTCAATGGGAATGGGAAGAATTGGGACAAAAATTGGAAAATTTTTAAGGGACTTTGAAAAAATTTCAACTGGAATTTTAGCAATTTTGACGTGAAATTGTAAACATGTTGAAGTGGACTTTGAAAATTCTAGAGAGAATTTTAAAAGCTTCAACAGAATTTCAACGATTTTGAGAGGGATTTGAAAAGTTTCAATGGGAATGGGAAGAATTGGGACAAAAATTGGAAAATTTTTAAGGGACTTTGAAAAAATTTCAACTGGAATTTTAGCAATTTGGATGTGAAATTGTAAACATGTTGAAGTGGATTTTGAAAATTCTAGAGAGAATTTTAAAAGCTTCAACAGAATGTCAACAGTTTTGAGAGGGATTTGAAAAGTTTCAATGGGAATGGGAAGAATTGGGACAAAAATTGGAAAATTTTTAAGGGACTTTGAAAAAATTTCAACTGGAATTTTAGCCATTTTTTGACGTGAAATTGTAAACATGTGGACATGGATTTTGAAAATTCTAGAGAGAATTTTAAAAGCTTCAAGAGACTTTCAACAATTTTGAGAGGGATTTGAAAAGTTTCAATGGGAATGGGAAGAATTGGGACAAAAATTGGAAAATTTTTAAGGGACTTTGAAAAAATTTCAACTGGAATTTTAGCAATTTTTTGACGTGAAATTGTAAACATGTGGACATGGATTTTGAAAATTCTAGAGAGAATTTTAAAAGCTTCAACAGAATTTCAACAATTTTGAGAGGGATTTGAAAAGTTTCAATGGGAATGGGAAGAATTGGGACAAAAATTGGAAAATTTTAAAGGGACTTTGAAAAAATTGCAACTGGAATTTTAGCAATTTTTTGATGTGAAATTGTAATCATGTGGACATGGATTTTGAAAATTCTAGAGAGAATTTTAAAAGCTTCAACAGAATTTCAACAATTTTGAGAGGGATTTGAAAAGTTTCATTGGAAATGGGAAGAATTGGGACAAAAATTGGAAAATTTTTAAGGGACTTTGAAAAAATTTCAACTGGAATTTTAGCAATTTTTTGACATGAAATTGTAAACATGTGGACATGGATTTTGAAAATTCTAGAGAGAATTTTAAAAGCTTCAACAGAATTTCAACAATTTTGAGAGGGATTTGAAAAGTTTCAATGGGAATGGGAAGAATTGGGACAAAAATTGGAAAATTTTTAAGGGACTTTGAAAAAATTTCAACCGGAATTTTAGCAATTTTTTGACGTGAAATTGTAAACATGTGGACATGGATTTTGAAAATTCTAGAGAGAATTTTAAAAGCTTCAAGAGAATTTCAACAATTTTGAGAGGGATTTGAAAAGTTTCAATGGGAATGGGAAGAATTGGGAGAAAAATCGGAAAATTTTTAAGGGACTTTGAAAAAATTTCAACTGGAATTTTAGCAATTTTGACGTGAAATTGTAAACATGTTGAAGTGGATTTTGAAAATTCTAGAGAGAATTTTAAAAGCTTCAACAGAATTTCAACAATTTTGAGAGGGATTTGAAAAGTTTCAATGGGAATGGGAAGAATTGGGATGAAAATTGGAAAATTTTTAAGGGACTTTGAAAAAATTTCAACTGGAATTTTAGCAATTATTTGATGTGAAATTGTAAACATGTGGACATGGATTTTGAAAATTCTAGAGAGAATTTTAAAAGCTTCAACAGAATTTCAACAATTTTGAGAGGGATTTGAAAAGTTTCAATGGGAATGGGAAGAATTGGGACAAAAATTGGAAAACTTTTAAGGGACTTTGAAAAAATTGCAACTGGAATTTTAGCAATTTTTTGACATGAAATTGTAAACATGTGGACATGGATTTTGAAAATTCTAGAGAGAATTTTAAAAGCTTCAACAGAATTTCAACAATTTTGAGAGGGATTTGAAAAGTTTCAATGGGAATGGGAAGAATTGGGACAAAAATTGGAAAATTATTAAGGGACTTTGAAAAAATTTCAACTGGAATTTTAGCAATTTTTTGACGTGAAATTGTAAACACGTGGACATGGATTTTGAAAATTCTAGAGAGAAGTGTCAAACATTCAATAGGATTTCAACAGTTTTGAGAGGGATTTGAAAAGTTTCAATGGGAATGGGAAGAATTGGGACAAAAATTGGAAAATTTTTAAGGGACTTTGAAAAAATTTCAACTGGAATTTTAGCAATTTTTTTACGTGTAATTGTAAACATGTTGAAGTGGATTTTGAAAATTCTAGAGAGAATTTTAAAAGTTTCAAGAGAATTTCAACCATTTTGAGAGGGATTTGAAAAGTTTCAATGGGAATGGGAAGAATTGGGACAAAAATTGGAAAATTTTTAAGGGACTTTGAAAAAATTTCAACTGGAATTTTAGCCATTTTTTGACGTGAAATTGTAAACACGTGGACATGGATTTTGAAAATTCTAGAGAGAAATGTCAAACTTTCAATAGGATTTCAACAGTTTTGAGAGGGATTTGAAAAGTTTCAATGGGAATGGGAAGAATTGGGACAAAAATTGGAAAATTTTTAAGGGACTTTGAAAAAATTTCAACTGGAATTTTAGCAATTTTGACGTGAAATTGTAAACATGTTGAAGTGGACTTTGAAAATTCTAGAGAGAATTTTAAAAGCTTCAACAGAATTTCAACGATTTTGAGAGGGATGTGAAAAGTTTCAATGGGAATGGGAAGAATTGGGACAAAAATTGGAAAATTTTTAAGGGACTTTGAAAAAATTGCAACTGGAATTTTAGCAATTTGGATGTGAAATTGTAAACATGTTGAAGTGGATTTTGAAAATTCTAGAGAGAATTTTAAAAGCTTCAACAGAATGTCAACAGTTTTGAGAGGGATTTGAAAAGTTTCAATGGGAATGGGAAGAATTGGGACAAAAATTGGAAAATTTTTAAGGGACTTTGAAAAAATTTCAACTGGAATTTTAGCCATTTTTTTGACGTGAAATTGTAAACATGTGGACATGGATTTTGAAAATTCTAGAGAGAATTTTAAAAGCTTCAAGAGACTTTCAACAATTTTGAGAGGGATTTGAAAAGTTTCAATGGGAATGGGAAGAATTGGGACAAAAATGGGAAAATTTTTAAGGGACTTTGAAAAAATTTCAACTGGAATTTTAGCAATTTTTTGACGTGAAATTGTAAACATGTGGACATGGATTTTGAAAATTCTAGAGAGAATTTTAAAAGCTTCAACAGAATTTCAACAATTTTGAGAGGGATTTGAAAAGTTTCAATGGGAATGGGAAGAATTGGGACAAAAATTGGAAAATTTTAAAGGGACTTTGAAAAAATTGCAACTGGAATTTTAGCAATTTTTTGATGTGAAATTGTAATCATGTGGACATGGATTTTGAAAATTCTAGAGAGAATTTTAAAAGCTTCAACAGAATTTCAACAATTTTGAAAGGGATTTGAAAAGTTTCAATGGGAATGGGAAGAATTGGGAGAAAAATCGGAAAATTTTTAAGGGACTTTGAAAAAATTTCAACTGGAATTTTAGCAATTTTGACGTGAAATTGTAAACATGTTGAAGTGGATTTTGAAAATTCTAGAGAGAATTTTAAAAGCTTCAAGAGAATTTCAACCATTTTGAGAGGGATTTGAAAAGTTTCAATGGGAATGGGAAGAATTGGGATGAAAATTGGAAAATTTTTAAGGGACTTTGAAAAAATTTCAACTGGAATTTTAGCAATTATTTGATGTGAAATTGTAAACATGTGGACATGGATTTTGAAAATTCTAGAGAGAATTTTAAAAGCTTCAACAGAATTTCAACAATTTTGAGAGGGATTTGAAAAGTTTCAATGGGAATGGGAAGAATTGGGACAAAAATTGGAAAACTTTTAAGGGACTTTGAAAAAATTGCAACTGGAATTTTAGCAATTTTTTGACGTGAAATTGTAAACATGTTGAAGTGGATTTTGAAAATTCTAGAGAGAATTTTAAAAGCTTCAACAGAATGTCAACAGTTTTGAGAGGGATTTGAAAAGTTTCAATGGGAATGGGAAGAATTGGGACAAAAATTGGAAAATTTTTAAGGGACTTTGAAGAAATTTCAACTGGAATTTTAGCAATTTTTTTACGTGAAATTGTAAACATGTTGAAGTGGATTTTGAAAAATTCTAGAGAGAATTTTAAAAGCTTCAACAGAATTTCAACAATTTTGAGAGGGATTTGAAAAGTTTCAATGGGAATGGGAAGAATTGGGACAAAAATTGGAAAATTTTTAAGGGATTTTGAAAAAATTTCAACTGGAATTTTAGCAATTTTGACGAGAAATTGTAAACATGTTGAAGTGGATTTTGAAAATTCTAGAGAGAATTTTAAAAGCTTCAACAGAATTTCAACAATTTTGAGAGGGATTTGAAAAGTTTCAATGGGAATGGGAAGAATTGGGACAAAAATTGGAAAATTATTAAGGGACTTTGAAAAAATTTCAACTGGAATTTTAGCAATTTTTTGACGTGAAATTGTAAACACGTGGACATGGATTTTGAAAATTCTAGAGAGAAGTGTCAAACATTCAATAGGATTTCAACAGTTTTGAGAGGGATTTGAAAAGTTTCAATGGGAATGGGAAGAATTGGGACAAAAATTGGAAAATTTTTAAGGGACTTTGAAAAAATTTCAACTGGAATTTTAGCAATTTTATTACGTGTAATTGTAAACATGTTGAAGTGGATTTTGAAAATTCTAGAGAGAATTTTAAAAGTTTCAAGAGAATTTCAACCATTTTGAGAGGGATTTGAAAAGTTTCAATGGGAATGGGAAGAATTGGGACAAAAATTGGAAAATTTTTAAGGGACTTTGAAAAAATTTCAACTGGAATTTTAGCAATTTTTTGACGTGAAATTGTAAACACGTGGACATGGATTTTGAAAATTCTAGAGAGAATTTTAAAAGTTTCAAGAGAATTTCAACCATTTTGAGAGGGATTTGAAAAGTTTCAATGGGAATGGGAAGAATTGGGACAAAAATTGGAAAATTTTTAAGGGACTTTGAAAAAATTTCAACTGGAATTTTAGCAATTTTTTGACGTGAAATTGTAAACACGTGGACATGGATTTTGAAAATTCTAGAGAGAAATGTCAAACTTTCAATAGGATTTCAACAGTTTTGAGAGGGATTTGAAAAGTTTCAATGGGAATGGGAAGAATTGGGACAAAAATTGGAAAATTTTTAAGGGACTTTGAAAAAATTTCAACTGGAATTTTAGCAATTTTGACGTGAAATTGTAAACATGTTGAAGTGGACTTTGAAAATTCTAGAGAGAATTTTAAAAGCTTCAAGAGAATTTCAACGATTTTGAGAGGGATTTGAAAAGTTTCAATGGGAATGGGAAGAATTGGGACAAAAATTGGAAAATTTTTAAGGGACTTTGAAAAAATTTCAACTGGAATTTTAGCAATTTGGATGTGAAATTGTAAACATGTTGAAGTGGATTTTGAAAATTCTAGAGAGAATTTTAAAAGCTTCAACAGAATGTCAACAGTTTTGAGAGGGATTTGAAAAGTTTCAATGGGAATGGGAAGAATTGGGACAAAAATTGGAAAATTTTTAAGGGACTTTGAAAAAATTTCAACTGGAATTTTAGCCATTTTTTGACGTGAAATTGTAAACATGTGGACATGGATTTTGAAAATTCTAGAGAGAATTTTAAAAGCTTCAAGAGACTTTCAACAATTTTGAGAGGGATTTGAAAAGTTTCAATGGGAATGGGAAGAATTGGGACAAAAATTGGAAAATTTTTAAGGGACTTTGAAAAAATTTCAACTGGAATTTTAGCAATTTTTTGACGTGAAATTGTAAACATGTGGACATGGATTTTGAAAATTCTAGAGAGAATTTTAAAAGCTTCAACAGAATTTCAACAATTTTGAGAGGGATTTGAAAAGTTTCAATGGGAATGGGAAGAATTGGGACAAAAATTGGAAAATTTTAAAGGGACTTTGAAAAAATTTCAACTGGAATTTTAGCCATTTTTTGATGTGAAATTGTAATCATGTGGACATGGATTTTGAAAATTCTAGAGAGAATTTTAAAAGCTTCAACAGAATTTCAACAATTTTGAGAGGGATTTGAAAAGTTTCATTGGAAATGGGAAGAATTGGGACAAAAATTGGAAAATTTTTAAGGGACTTTGAAAAAATTTCAACTGGAATTTTAGCAATTTTTTGACATGAAATTGTAAACATGTGGACATGGATTTTGAAAATTCTAGAGAGAATTTTAAAAGCTTCAACAGAATTTCAACAATTTTGAGAGGGATTTGAAAAGTTTCAATGGGAATGGGAAGAATTGGGACAAAAATTGGAAAATTTTTAAGGGACTTTGAAAAAATTTCAACCGGAATTTTAGCAATTTTTTGACGTGAAATTGTAAACATGTGGACATGGATTTTGAAAATTCTAGAGAGAATTTTAAAAGCTTCAAGAGAATTTCAACAATTTTGAGAGGGATTTGAAAAGTTTCAATGGGAATGGGAAGAATTGGGAGAAAAATCGGAAAATTTTTAAGGGACTTTGAAAAAATTTCAACTGGAATTTTAGCAATTTTGACGTGAAATTGTAAACATGTTGAAGTGGATTTTGAAAATTCTAGAGAGAATTTTAAAAGCTTCAACAGAATTTCAACAATTTTGAGAGGGATTTGAAAAGTTTCAATGGGAATGGGAAGAATTGGGATGAAAATTGGAAAATTTTTAAGGGACTTTGAAAAAATTTCAACTGGAATTTTAGCAATTATTTGATGTGAAATTGTAAACATGTGGACATGGATTTTGAAAATTCTAGAGAGAATTTTAAAAGCTTCAACAGAATTTCAACAATTTTGAGAGGGATTTGAAAAGTTTCAATGGGAATGGGAAGAATTGGGACAAAAATTGGAAAACTTTTAAGGGACTTTGAAAAAATTGCAACTGGAATTTTAGCAATTTTTTGACGTGAAATTGTAAACATGTTGAAGTGGATTTTGAAAATTCTAGAGAGAATTTTAAAAGCTTCAACAGAATGTCAACAGTTTTGAGAGGGATTTGAAAAGTTTCAATGGGAATGGGAAGAATTGGGACAAAAATTGGAAAATTTTTAAGGGACTTTGAAAAAATTTCAACTGGAATTTTAGCAATCTGGACGTGAAATTGTAAACATGTGGACATGGATTTTGAAAATTCTAGAGAGAATTTTAAAAGCTTCAACAGAATTTCAACAATTTTGAGAGGAATTTGAAAAGTTTCAATGGGAATGGGAAGAATTGGGACAAAAATTGGAAAATTTTTAAGGGACTTTGAAAAAATTTCAACTGGAATTTTAGCAATTTGGACGTGAAATTGTAAACATGTGGACATGGATTTTGAAAATTCTAGAGAGAATTTTAAAAGCTTCAACAGAATTTCAACAGTTTTGAGAGGGATTTGAAAAGTTTCAATGGGAATGGGAAGAATTGGGACAAAAATGGGAAAATTTTTAAGGGACTTTGAAAAAATTTCAACTGGAATTTTAGCAATTTTTTTACGTGAAATTGTAAACATGTGGACATGGATTTTGAAAATTCTAGAGAGAATTTTAAAAGCTTCAACAGAATTCCAACAGTTTTGAGAGGGATTTGAAAAGTTTCAATGGGAATGGGAAGAATTGGGACAAAAATTGGAAAATTTTTAAGGGACTTTGAAAAAATTGCAACTGGAATTTTAGCAATTTTTTGACGTGAAATTGTAAACATGTGGACATGGATTTTGAAAATTCTAGAGAGAATTTTAAAAGCTTCAACAGAATTTCAACAATTTTGAGAGGGATTTGAAAAGTTTCAATGGGAATGGGAAGAATTGGGACAAAAATTGGAAAATTTTTAAGGGACTTTGAAAAAATTTCAACTGGAATTTTAGCAATTTTGACGTGAAATTGTAAACATGTTGAAGTGGACTTTGAAAATTCTAGAGAGAATTTTAAAAGCTTCAACAGAATTTCAACGATTTTGAGAGGGATTTGAAAAGTTTCAATGGGAATGGGAAGAATTGGGACAAAAATTGGAAAATTTTTAAGGGACTTTGAAAAAATTTCAACTGGAATTTTAGCAATTTTTTGACGTGAAATTGTAAACATGTGGACATGGATTTTGAAAATTCTAGAGAGAATTTTAAAACTTTCAATAGGATTTCAACAGTTTTGAGAGGGATTTGAAAAGTTTCAATGGGAATGGGAAGAATTGGGACTAAAATTGGAAAATTTTTAAGGGACTTTGAAGAAATTTCAACTGGAATTTTAGCAATTTTTTTACGTGAAATTGTAAACATGTTGAAGTGGATTTTGAAAAATTCTAGAGAGAATTTTAAAAGCTTCAACAGAATTTCAACAATTTTGAGAGGGATTTGAAAAGTTTCAATGGGAATGGGAAGAATTGGGACAAAAATTGGAAAATTTGTAAGGGACTTTGAAAAAATTTCAACTGGAATTTTAGCAATTTTTTGACGTGAAATTGTAAACATGTGGACATGGATTTTGAAAATTCTAGAGAGAATTTTAAAAGCTTCAACAGAATTTCAACAATTTTGAGAGGGATTTGAAAAGTTTCAATGGGAATGGGAAGAATTGGGACAAAAATTGGAAAATTATTAAGGGACTTTGAAAAAATTTCAACTGGAATTTTAGCAATTTGGACGTGAAATTGTAAACATGTTGAAGTGGATTTTGAAAATTCTAGAGAGAATTTTAAAAGCTTCAACAGAATGTCAACAGTTTTGAGAGGGATTTGAAAAGTTTCAATGGGAATGGGAAGAATTGGGACGAAAATTGGAAAATTTTTAAGGGACTTTGAAAAAATTTCAACTGGAATTTTAGCAATTTTGACGTGAAATTGTAAACATGTGGGCATGGACTTTGAAAATTCTAGAGAGAATTTTAAAAGCTTCAACAGAATTTCAACAATTTTGAGAGGGATTTGAAAAGTTTCATTGGAAATGGGAAGAATTGGGACAAAAATGGGAAAATTTTTAAGGGACTTTGAAAAAATTTCAACTGGAATTTTAGCAATTTTTTGACATGAAATTGTAAACATGTGGACATGGATTTTGAAAATTCTAGAGAGAATTTTAAAAGTTTCAACAGAATTTCAACAATTTTGAGAGGGATTTGAAAAGTTTCAATGGGAATGGGAAGAATTGGGACAAAAATTGGAAAATTTGTAAGGGACTTTAAAAAAATTTCAACTGGAATTTTAGCCATTTTTTGACGTGAAATTGTAAACATGTGGACATGGATTTTGAAAATTCTAGAGAGAATTTTAAAAGCTTCAACAGAATTTCAACAGTTTTGAGAGGGATTTGAAAAGTTTCAATGGAAATGGGAAGAATTGGGACAAAAATTGGAAAATTTTTAAGGGACTTTGAAAAAATTTCAACTGGAATTTTAGCAATTTTTTTACGTGTAATTGTAAACATGTTGAAGTGGATTTTGAAAATTCTAGAGAGAATTTTAAAAGCTTCAACAGATTTTCAACAATTTTGAGAGGGATTTGAAAAGTTTCAATGGGAATGGGAAGAATTGGGACAAAAATTGGAAAATTTTTAAGGGACTTTGAAAAAATTTCAACTGGAATTTTAGCAATTTGGACGTGAAATTGTAAACATGTGGACATGGATTTTGAAAATTCTAGAGAGAATTTTAAAAGCTTCAACAGAATTTCAACAGTTTTGAGAGGGATTTGAAAAGTTTCAATGGGAATGGGAAGAATTGGGACAAAAATGGGAAAATTTTTAAGGGACTTTGAAAAAATTTCAACTGGAATTTTAGCAATTTTTTTACGTGAAATTGTAAACATGTGGACATGGATTTTGAAAATTCTAGAGAGAATTTTAAAAGCTTCAACAGAATTCCAACAGTTTTGAGAGGGATTTGAAAAGTTTCAATGGGAATGGGAAGAATTGGGACAAAAATTGGAAAATTTTTAAGGGACTTTGAAAAAATTGCAACTGGAATTTTAGCAATTTTTTGACGTGAAATTGTAAACATGTGGACATGGATTTTGAAAATTCTAGAGAGAATTTTAAAAGCTTCAACAGAATTTCAACAATTTTGAGAGGGATTTGAAAAGTTTCAATGGGAATGGGAAGAATTGGGACAAAAATTGGAAAATTTTTAAGGGACTTTGAAAAAATTTCAACTGGAATTTTAGCAATTTTGACGTGAAATTGTAAACATGTTGAAGTGGACTTTGAAAATTCTAGAGAGAATTTTAAAAGCTTCAACAGAATTTCAACGATTTTGAGAGGGATTTGAAAAGTTTCAATGGGAATGGGAAGAATTGGGACAAAAATTGGAAAATTTTTAAGGGACTTTGAAAAAATTTCAACTGGAATTTTAGCAATTTTTTGACGTGAAATTGTAAACATGTGGACATGGATTTTGAAAATTCTAGAGAGAATTTTAAAACTTTCAATAGGATTTCAACAGTTTTGAGAGGGATTTGAAAAGTTTCAATGGGAATGGGAAGAATTGGGACTAAAATTGGAAAATTTTTAAGGGACTTTGAAGAAATTTCAACTGGAATTTTAGCAATTTTTTTACGTGAAATTGTAAACATGTTGAAGTGGATTTTGAAAAATTCTAGAGAGAATTTTAAAAGCTTCAACAGAATTTCAACAATTTTGAGAGGGATTTGAAAAGTTTCAATGGGAATGGGAAGAATTGGGACAAAAATTGGAAAATTTGTAAGGGACTTTGAAAAAATTTCAACTGGAATTTTAGCAATTTTTTGACGTGAAATTGTAAACATGTGGACATGGATTTTGAAAATTCTAGAGAGAATTTTAAAAGCTTCAACAGAATTTCAACAATTTTGAGAGGGATTTGAAAAGTTTCAATGGGAATGGGAAGAATTGGGACAAAAATTGGAAAATTATTAAGGGACTTTGAAAAAATTTCAACTGGAATTTTAGCAATTTGGACGTGAAATTGTAAACATGTTGAAGTGGATTTTGAAAATTCTAGAGAGAATTTTAAAAGCTTCAACAGAATGTCAACAGTTTTGAGAGGGATTTGAAAAGTTTCAATGGGAATGGGAAGAATTGGGACGAAAATTGGAAAATTTTTAAGGGACTTTGAAAAAATTTCAACTGGAATTTTAGCAATTTTGACGTGAAATTGTAAACATGTGGGCATGGACTTTGAAAATTCTAGAGAGAATTTTAAAAGCTTCAACAGAATTTCAACAATTTTGAGAGGGATTTGAAAAGTTTCATTGGAAATGGGAAGAATTGGGACAAAAATGGGAAAATTTTTAAGGGACTTTGAAAAAATTTCAACTGGAATTTTAGCAATTTTTTGACATGAAATTGTAAACATGTGGACATGGATTTTGAAAATTCTAGAGAGAATTTTAAAAGTTTCAACAGAATTTCAACAATTTTGAGAGGGATTTGAAAAGTTTCAATGGGAATGGGAAGAATTGGGACAAAAATTGGAAAATTTGTAAGGGACTTTAAAAAAATTTCAACTGGAATTTTAGCAATTTTTTGACGTGAAATTGTAAACATGTGGACATGGATTTTGAAAATTCTAGAGAGAATTTTAAAAGCTTCAACAGAATTTCAACAGTTTTGAGAGGGATTTGAAAAGTTTCAATGGAAATGGGAAGAATTGGGACAAAAATTGGAAAATTTTTAAGGGACTTTGAAAAAATTTCAACTGGAATTTTAGCAATTTTTTTACGTGTAATTGTAAACATGTTGAAGTGGATTTTGAAAATTCTAGAGAGAATTTTAAAAGCTTCAACAGATTTTCAACAATTTTGAGAGGGATTTGAAAAGTTTCAATGGGAATGGGAAGAATTGGGACAAAAATTGGAAAATTTTTAAGGGACTTTGAAAAAATTTCAACTGGAATTTTAGCAATTTTTTGACGTGAAATTGTAAACACGTGGACATGGATTTTGAAAATTCTAGAGAGAAGTGTCAAACATTCAATAGGATTTCAACAGTTTTGAGAGGGATTTGAAAAGTTTCAATGGGAATGGGAAGAATTGGGACAAAAATTGGAAAATTTTTAAGGGACTTTGAAAAAATTTCAACTGGAATTTTAGCAATTTTTTTACGTGTAATTGTAAACATGTTGAAGTGGATTTTGAAAATTCTAGAGAGAATTTTAAAAGTTTCAAGAGAATTTCAACCATTTTGAGAGGGATTTGAAAAGTTTCAATGGGAATGGGAAGAATTGGGACAAAAATTGGAAAATTTTTAAGGGACTTTGAAAAAATTTCAACTGGAATTTTAGCAATTTTTTGACGTGAAATTGTAAACACGTGGACATGGATTTTGAAAATTCTAGAGAGAATTTTAAAAGATTCAAGAGAATTTCAACCATTTTGAGAGGGATTTGAAAAGTTTCAATGGGAATGGGAAGAATTGGGACAAAAATTGGAAAATTTTTAAGGGACTTTGAAAAAATTTCAACTGGAATTTTAGCAATTTTTTGACGTGAAATTGTAAACACGTGGACATGGATTTTGAAAATTCTAGAGAGAAATGTAAAACTTTCAATAGGATTTCAACAGTTTTGAGAGGGATTTGAAAAGTTTCAATGGGAATGGGAAGAATTGGGACAAAAATTGGAAAATTTTTAAGGGACTTTGAAAAAATTTCAACTGGAATTTTAGCAATTTTGACGTGAAATTGTAAACATGTTGAAGTGGACTTTGAAAATTCTAGAGAGAATTTTAAAAGCTTCAACAGAATTTCAACGATTTTGAGAGGGATTTGAAAAGTTTCAATGGGAATGGGAAGAATTGGGACAAAAATTGGAAAATTTTTAAGGGACTTTGAAAAAATTTCAACTGGAATTTTAGCAATTTGGATGTGAAATTGTAAACATGTTGAAGTGGATTTTGAAAATTCTAGAGAGAATTTTAAAAGCTTCAACAGAATGTCAACAGTTTTGAGAGGGATTTGAAAAGTTTCAATGGGAATGGGAAGAATTGGGACAAAAATTGGAAAATTTGTAAGGGACTTCGAAAAAATTTCAACTGGAATTTTAGCCATTTTTGGACGTGAAATTGTAAACATGTGGACATGGATTTTGAAAATTTTAGAGAGAATTTTAAAAGCTTCAAGAGACTTTCAACAATTTTGAGAGGGATTTGAAAAGTTTCAATGGGAATGGGAAGAATTGGGACAAAAATTGGAGAATTTTTAAGGGACTTTGAAAAAATTTCAACTGGAATTTTAGCAATTTTTTGACGTGAAATTGTAAACATGTGGACATGGATTTTGAAAATTCTAGAGAGAATTTTAAAAGCTTCAACAGAATTTCAACAATTTTGAGAGGGATTTGAAAAGTTTCATTGGAAATGGGAAGAATTGGGACAAAAATTGGAAAATTTTAAAGGGACTTTGAAAAAATTTCAACTGGAATTTTAGCCATTTTTTGACGTGAAATTGTAAACATGTGGACATGGATTTTGAAAGTTCTAGAGAGAATTTTAAAAGCTTCAACAGAATTTCAAAAATTTTGAGAGGGATTTGAAAAGTTTCAATGGGAATGGGAAGAATTGGGACAAAAATTGGAAAATTGTTAAGGGACTTTGAAAAAATTTCAACTGGAATTTTAGCAATTTTGACGTGAAATTGTAAACATGTTGAAGTGGATTTTGAAAATTCTAGAGAGAATTTTAAAAGCTTCAACAGAATTTCAGCAATTTTGAGAGGGATTTGAAAAGTTTCAATGGGAATGGGAAGAATTGGGACAAAAATTGGAAAATTTTTAAGGGACTTTGAAAAAATTTCAACTGGAATTTTAGCCATTTTTTGACGTGAAATTGTAAACATGTGGACATGGATTTTGAAAATTCTAGAGAGAATTTTAAAAGCTTCAACAGAATTTCAACAATTTTGAGAGGGATTTGAGAAGTTTCAATGGGAATGGGAAGAATTGGGACAAAAATTGGAAAATTTTTAAGGGACTTTGAAAAAATTTCAACTGGAATTTTAGCCATTTTTGGACGTGAAATTGTAAACATGTGGACATGGATTTTGAAAATTCTAGAGAGAATTTTAAAAGCTTCAAGAGAATTTCAACAATTTTGAGAGGGATTTGAAAAGTTTCAATGGGAATGGGAAGAATTGGGACAAAAATGGGAAAATTTTTAAGGGACTTTGAAAAAATTGCAACTGGAATTTTAGCAATTTTTTTACGTGAAATTGTAAACATGTGGACATGGATTTTGAAAATTCTAGAGAGAATTTTAAAAGCTTCAAGAGAATTTCAACAATTTTGAGAGGGATTTGAAAAGTTTCAATGGGAATGGGAAGAATTGGGACAAAAATGGGAAAATTTTTAAGGGACTTTGAAAAAATTTCAACTGGAATTTTAGCAATTTTTTGATGTGAAATTGTAAACATGTTGAAGTGGATTTTGAAAATTCTAGAGAGAATTTTAAAAGCTTCAACAGAATTTCAACAATTTTGAGAGGGATTTGAAAAGTTTCAATGGGAATGGGAAGAATTGGGACAAAAATTGGAAAATTTTTAAGGGACTTTGAAAAAATTTCAACTGGAATTTTAGCCATTTTTTTACGTGAAATTGTAAACATGTGGACATGGATTTTGAAAATTCTAGAGAGAATTTTAAAAGCTTCAAGAGAATTTCAACAATTTTGAGAGGGATTTGAAAAGTTTCAATGGGAATGGGAAGAATCGGGACAAAAATTGGAAAATTTTTAAGGGACTTTGAAAAAATTTCAACTGGAATTTTAGCAATTTTGACGTGAAATTGTAAACATGTTGAAGTGGATTTTGAAAATTCTAGAGAGAATTTTAAAAGCTTCAACAGAATTTCAACCATTTTGAGAGGGATTTGAAAAGTTTCAATGGGAATGGGAAGAATTGGGACAAAAATTGGAAAATTTTTAAGGGACTTTGAAAAAATTTCACCTGGAATTTTAGCAATTTTTTGACGTGAAATTGTAAACATGTTGAAGTGGATTTTGAAAATTCTAGAGAGAATTTTAAAAGCTTCAACAGAATTTCAACAATTTTGAGAGGGATTTGAAAAGTTTCAATGGGAATGGGAAGAATTGGGACAAAAATTGGAAAATTTTTCAGGGACTTTGAAAAAATTTCAACTGGAATTTTAGCCATTTTTTGACGTGAAATTGTAAACATGTGGACATGGATTTTGAAAATTCTAGAGAGAATTTTAAAAGCTTCAAGAGACTTTCAACAATTTTGAGAGGGATTTGAAAAGTTTCAATGGGAATGGGAAGAATTGGGACAAAAATTGGAAAATTTTTAAGGGACTTTGAAAAAATTTCAACTGGAATTTTAGCAATTTTTTGACGTGAAATTGTAAACATGTGGACATGGATTTTGAAAATTCTAGAGAGAATTTTAAAAGCTTCAACAGAATTTCAACAATTTTGAGAGGGATTTGAAAAGTTTCAATGGGAATGGGAAGAATTGGGACAAAAATTGGAAAATTTTAAAGGGACTTTGAAAAAATTTCAACTGGAATTTTAGCCATTTTTTGATGTGAAATTGTAATCATGTGGACATGGATTTTGAAAATTCTAGAGAGAATTTTAAAAGCTTCAACAGAATTTCAACAATTTTGAGAGGGATTTGAAAAGTTTCATTGGAAATGGGAAGAATTGGGACAAAAATTGGAAAATTTTTAAGGGACTTTGAAAAAATTTCAACTGGAATTTTAGCAATTTTTTGACATGAAATTGTAAACATGTGGACATGGATTTTGAAAATTCTAGAGAGAATTTTAAAAGCTTCAACAGAATTTCAACAATTTTGAGAGGGATTTGAAAAGTTTCAATGGGAATGGGAAGAATTGGGACAAAAATTGGAAAATTTTTAAGGGACTTTGAAAAAATTTCAACCGGAATTTTAGCAATTTTTTGACGTGAAATTGTAAACATGTGGACATGGATTTTGAAAATTCTAGAGAGAATTTTAAAAGCTTCAAGAGAATTTCAACAATTTTGAGAGGGATTTGAAAAGTTTCAATGGGAATGGGAAGAATTGGGAGAAAAATCGGAAAATTTTTAAGGGACTTTGAAAAAATTTCAACTGGAATTTTAGCAATTTTGACGTGAAATTGTAAACATGTTGAAGTGGATTTTGAAAATTCTAGAGAGAATTTTAAAAGCTTCAACAGAATTTCAACAATTTTGAGAGGGATTTGAAAAGTTTCAATGGGAATGGGAAGAATTGGGATGAAAATTGGAAAATTTTTAAGGGACTTTGAAAAAATTTCAACTGGAATTTTAGCAATTATTTGATGTGAAATTGTAAACATGTGGACATGGATTTTGAAAATTCTAGAGAGAATTTTAAAAGCTTCAACAGAATTTCAACAATTTTGAGAGGGATTTGAAAAGTTTCAATGGGAATGGGAAGAATTGGGACAAAAATTGGAAAACTTTTAAGGGACTTTGAAAAAATTGCAACTGGAATTTTAGCAATTTTTTGACGTGAAATTGTAAACATGTTGAAGTGGATTTTGAAAATTCTAGAGAGAATTTTAAAAGCTTCAACAGAATGTCAACAGTTTTGAGAGGGATTTGAAAAGTTTCAATGGGAATGGGAAGAATTGGGACAAAAATTGGAAAATTTTTAAGGGACTTTGAAAAAATTTCAACTGGAATTTTAGCAATCTGGACGTGAAATTGTAAACATGTGGACATGGATTTTGAAAATTCTAGAGAGAATTTTAAAAGCTTCAACAGAATTTCAACAATTTTGAGAGGAATTTGAAAAGTTTCAATGGGAATGGGAAGAATTGGGACAAAAATTGGAAAATTTTTAAGGGACTTTGAAAAAATTTCAACTGGAATTTTAGCAATTTGGACGTGAAATTGTAAACATGTGGACATGGATTTTGAAAATTCTAGAGAGAATTTTAAAAGCTTCAACAGAATTTCAACAGTTTTGAGAGGGATTTGAAAAGTTTCAATGGGAATGGGAAGAATTGGGACAAAAATGGGAAAATTTTTAAGGGACTTTGAAAAAATTTCAACTGGAATTTTAGCAATTTTTTTACGTGAAATTGTAAACATGTGGACATGGATTTTGAAAATTCTAGAGAGAATTTTAAAAGCTTCAACAGAATTCCAACAGTTTTGAGAGGGATTTGAAAAGTTTCAATGGGAATGGGAAGAATTGGGACAAAAATTGGAAAATTTTTAAGGGACTTTGAAAAAATTGCAACTGGAATTTTAGCAATTTTTTGACGTGAAATTGTAAACATGTGGACATGGATTTTGAAAATTCTAGAGAGAATTTTAAAAGCTTCAACAGAATTTCAACAATTTTGAGAGGGATTTGAAAAGTTTCAATGGGAATGGGAAGAATTGGGACAAAAATTGGAAAATTTTTAAGGGACTTTGAAAAAATTTCAACTGGAATTTTAGCAATTTTGACGTGAAATTGTAAACATGTTGAAGTGGACTTTGAAAATTCTAGAGAGAATTTTAAAAGCTTCAACAGAATTTCAACGATTTTGAGAGGGATTTGAAAAGTTTCAATGGGAATGGGAAGAATTGGGACAAAAATTGGAAAATTTTTAAGGGACTTTGAAAAAATTTCAACTGGAATTTTAGCAATTTTTTGACGTGAAATTGTAAACATGTGGACATGGATTTTGAAAATTCTAGAGAGAATTTTAAAACTTTCAATAGGATTTCAACAGTTTTGAGAGGGATTTGAAAAGTTTCAATGGGAATGGGAAGAATTGGGACTAAAATTGGAAAATTTTTAAGGGACTTTGAAGAAATTTCAACTGGAATTTTAGCAATTTTTTTACGTGAAATTGTAAACATGTTGAAGTGGATTTTGAAAAATTCTAGAGAGAATTTTAAAAGCTTCAACAGAATTTCAACAATTTTGAGAGGGATTTGAAAAGTTTCAATGGGAATGGGAAGAATTGGGACAAAAATTGGAAAATTTGTAAGGGACTTTGAAAAAATTTCAACTGGAATTTTAGCAATTTTTTGACGTGAAATTGTAAACATGTGGACATGGATTTTGAAAATTCTAGAGAGAATTTTAAAAGCTTCAACAGAATTTCAACAATTTTGAGAGGGATTTGAAAAGTTTCAATGGGAATGGGAAGAATTGGGACAAAAATTGGAAAATTATTAAGGGACTTTGAAAAAATTTCAACTGGAATTTTAGCAATTTGGACGTGAAATTGTAAACATGTTGAAGTGGATTTTGAAAATTCTAGAGAGAATTTTAAAAGCTTCAACAGAATGTCAACAGTTTTGAGAGGGATTTGAAAAGTTTCAATGGGAATGGGAAGAATTGGGACGAAAATTGGAAAATTTTTAAGGGACTTTGAAAAAATTTCAACTGGAATTTTAGCAATTTTGACGTGAAATTGTAAACATGTGGGCATGGACTTTGAAAATTCTAGAGAGAATTTTAAAAGCTTCAACAGAATTTCAACAATTTTGAGAGGGATTTGAAAAGTTTCATTGGAAATGGGAAGAATTGGGACAAAAATGGGAAAATTTTTAAGGGACTTTGAAAAAATTTCAACTGGAATTTTAGCAATTTTTTGACATGAAATTGTAAACATGTGGACATGGATTTTGAAAATTCTAGAGAGAATTTTAAAAGTTTCAACAGAATTTCAACAATTTTGAGAGGGATTTGAAAAGTTTCAATGGGAATGGGAAGAATTGGGACAAAAATTGGAAAATTTGTAAGGGACTTTGAAAAAATTTCAACTGGAATTTTAGCAATTTTTTGACGTGAAATTGTAAACATGTGGACATGGATTTTGAAAATTCTAGAGAGAATTTTAAAAGCTTCAACAGAATTTCAACAGTTTTGAGAGGGATTTGAAAAGTTTCAATGGAAATGGGAAGAATTGGGACAAAAATTGGAAAATTTTTAAGGGACTTTGAAAAAATTTCAACTGGAATTTTAGCAATTTTTTTACGTGTAATTGTAAACATGTTGAAGTGGATTTTGAAAATTCTAGAGAGAATTTTAAAAGCTTCAACAGATTTTCAACAATTTTGAGAGGGATTTGAAAAGTTTCAATGGGAATGGGAAGAATTGGGACAAAAATTGGAAAATTTTTAAGGGACTTTGAAAAAATTTCAACTGGAATTTTAGCAATTTTTTGACGTGAAATTGTAAACACGTGGACATGGATTTTGAAAATTCTAGAGAGAAGTGTCAAACATTCAATAGGATTTCAACAGTTTTGAGAGGGATTTGAAAAGTTTCAATGGGAATGGGAAGAATTGGGACAAAAATTGGAAAATTTTTAAGGGACTTTGAAAAAATTTCAACTGGAATTTTAGCAATTTTTTTACGTGTAATTGTAAACATGTTGAAGTGGATTTTGAAAATTCTAGAGAGAATTTTAAAAGTTTCAAGAGAATTTCAACCATTTTGAGAGGGATTTGAAAAGTTTCAATGGGAATGGGAAGAATTGGGACAAAAATTGGAAAATTTTTAAGGGACTTTGAAAAAATTTCAACTGGAATTTTAGCAATTTTTTGACGTGAAATTGTAAACACGTGGACATGGATTTTGAAAATTCTAGAGAGAATTTTAAAAGATTCAAGAGAATTTCAACCATTTTGAGAGGGATTTGAAAAGTTTCAATGGGAATGGGAAGAATTGGGACAAAAATTGGAAAATTTTTAAGGGACTTTGAAAAAATTTCAACTGGAATTTTAGCAATTTTTTGACGTGAAATTGTAAACACGTGGACATGGATTTTGAAAATTCTAGAGAGAAATGTCAAACTTTCAATAGGATTTCAACAGTTTTGAGAGGGATTTGAAAAGTTTCAATGGGAATGGGAAGAATTGGGACAAAAATTGGAAAATTTTTAAGGGACTTTGAAAAAATTTCAACTGGAATTTTAGCAATTTTGACGTGAAATTGTAAACATGTTGAAGTGGACTTTGAAAATTCTAGAGAGAATTTTAAAAGCTTCAACAGAATTTCAACGATTTTGAGAGGGATTTGAAAAGTTTCAATGGGAATGGGAAGAATTGGGACAAAAATTGGAAAATTTTTAAGGGACTTTGAAAAAATTTCAACTGGAATTTTAGCAATTTGGATGTGAAATTGTAAACATGTTGAAGTGGATTTTGAAAATTCTAGAGAGAATTTTAAAAGCTTCAACAGAATGTCAACAGTTTTGAGAGGGATTTGAAAAGTTTCAATGGGAATGGGAAGAATTGGGACAAAAATTGGAAAATTTGTAAGGGACTTCGAAAAAATTTCAACTGGAATTTTAGCCATTTTTGGACGTGAAATTGTAAACATGTGGACATGGATTTTGAAAATTTTAGAGAGAATTTTAAAAGCTTCAAGAGACTTTCAACAATTTTGAGAGGGATTTGAAAAGTTTCAATGGGAATGGGAAGAATTGGGACAAAAATTGGAGAATTTTTAAGGGACTTTGAAAAAATTTCAACTGGAATTTTAGCAATTTTTTGACGTGAAATTGTAAACATGTGGACATGGATTTTGAAAATTCTAGAGAGAATTTTAAAAGCTTCAACAGAATTTCAACAATTTTGAGAGGGATTTGAAAAGTTTCATTGGAAATGGGAAGAATTGGGACAAAAATTGGAAAATTTTAAAGGGACTTTGAAAAAATTGCAACTGGAATTTTAGCAATTTTTTTGATGTGAAATTGTAATCATGTGGACATGGATTTTGAAAGTTCTAGAGAGAATTTTAAAAGCTTCAACAGAATTTCAAAAATTTTGAGAGGGATTTGAAAAGTTTCAATGGGAATGGGAAGAATTGGGACAAAAATTGGAAAATTGTTAAGGGACTTTGAAAAAATTTCAACTGGAATTTTAGCAATTTTGACGTGAAATTGTAAACATGTTGAAGTGGATTTTGAAAATTCTAGAGAGAATTTTAAAAGCTTCAACAGAATTTCAGCAATTTTGAGAGGGATTTGAAAAGTTTCAATGGGAATGGGAAGAATTGGGACAAAAATTGGAAAATTTTTAAGGGACTTTGAAAAAATTTCAACTGGAATTTTAGCCATTTTTTGACGTGAAATTGTAAACATGTGGACATGGATTTTGAAAATTCTAGAGAGAATTTTAAAAGCTTCAACAGAATTTCAACAATTTTGAGAGGGATTTGAGAAGTTTCAATGGGAATGGGAAGAATTGGGACAAAAATTGGAAAATTTTTAAGGGACTTTGAAAAAATTTCAACTGGAATTTTAGCCATTTTTGGACGTGAAATTGTAAACATGTGGACATGGATTTTGAAAATTCTAGAGAGAATTTTAAAAGCTTCAAGAGAATTTCAACAATTTTGAGAGGGATTTGAAAAGTTTCAATGGGAATGGGAAGAATTGGGACAAAAATGGGAAAATTTTTAAGGGACTTTGAAAAAATTGCAACTGGAATTTTAGCAATTTTTTTACGTGAAATTGTAAACATGTGGACATGGATTTTGAAAATTCTAGAGAGAATTTTAAAAGCTTCAAGAGAATTTCAACAATTTTGAGAGGGATTTGAAAAGTTTCAATGGGAATGGGAAGAATTGGGACAAAAATGGGAAAATTTTTAAGGGACTTTGAAAAAATTTCAACTGGAATTTTAGCAATTTTTTGATGTGAAATTGTAAACATGTTGAAGTGGATTTTGAAAATTCTAGAGAGAATTTTAAAAGCTTCAACAGAATTTCAACAATTTTGAGAGGGATTTGAAAAGTTTCAATGGGAATGGGAAGAATTGGGACAAAAATGGGAAAATTTTGAAGGGACTTTGAAAAAATTTCAACTGGAATTTTAGCCATTTTTTTACGTGAAATTGTAAACATGTGGACATGGATTTTGAAAATTCTAGAGAGAATTTTAAAAGCTTCAAGAGAATTTCAACAATTTTGAGAGGGATTTGAAAAGTTTCAATGGGAATGGGAAGAATCGGGACAAAAATTGGAAAATTTTTAAGGGACTTTGAAAAAATTTCAACTGGAATTTTAGCAATTTTGACGTGAAATTGTAAACATGTTGAAGTGGATTTTGAAAATTCTAGAGAGAATTTTAAAAGCTTCAACAGAATTTCAACCATTTTGAGAGGGATTTGAAAAGTTTCAATGGGAATGGGAAGAATTGGGACAAAAATTGGAAAATTTTTAAGGGACTTTGAAAAAATTTCACCTGGAATTTTAGCAATTTTTTGACGTGAAATTGTAAACATGTTGAAGTGGATTTTGAAAATTCTAGAGAGAATTTTAAAAGCTTCAACAGAATTTCAACAATTTTGAGAGGGATTTGAAAAGTTTCAATGGGAATGGGAAGAATTGGGACAAAAATTGGAAAATTTTTCAGGGACTTTGAAAAAATTTCAACTGGAATTTTAGCCATTTTTTTACGTGAAATTGTAAACATGTGGACATGGATTTTGAAAATTCTAGAGAGAATTTTAAAAGCTTCAAGAGAATTTCAACAATTTTGAGAGGGATTTGAAAAGTTTCAATGGGAATGGGAAGAATCGGGACAAAAATTGGAAAATTTTTAAGGGACTTTGAAAAAATTTCAACTGGAATTTTAGCAATTTTGACGTGAAATTGTAAACATGTTGAAGTGGATTTTGAAAATTATAGAGAGAATTTTAAAAGCTTCAACAGAATTTCAACAATTTTGAGAGGGATTTGAAAAGTTTCAATGGGAATGGGAAGAATTGGGACAAAAATTGGAAAATTTTTAAGGGACTTTGAAAAAATTTCAACTGGAATTTTAGCAATTTTTTGACGTGAAATTGTAAACATGTGGACATGGCTTTGAAAATTCTAGAGAGAATTTTAAAAGCTTCAACAGAATTTCAACAGTTTTGAGAGGGATTTGAAAAGTTTCAATGGGAATGGGAAGAATTGGGACAAAAATTGGAAAATTTTTAAGGGACTTTGAAAAAATTTCAACTGGAATTTTAGCAATTTTTTGACGTGAAATTGTAAACATGTGGACATGGATTTTGAAAATTCTAGAGAGAATTTTAAAAGCTTCAACAGAATTTCCACAGTTTTGAGAGGGATTTGAAAAGTTTCAATGGGAATGGGAAGAATTGGGACAAAAATTGGAAAATTTTTAAGGGACTTTGAAAAAATTTCAACTGGAATTTTAGCCATTTTTTGACGTGAAATTGTAAACATGTGGACATGGATTTTGAAAATTCTAGAGAGAATTTTAAAAGCTTCAAGAGAATTTCAACAATTTTGAGAGGGATTTGAAAAGTTTCAATGGGAATGGGAAGAATTGGGACAAAAATTGGAAAATTTTTAAGGGACTTTGAAAAAATTTCAACTGGAATTTTAGCCATTTTGACGTGAAATTGTAAACATGTGGACATGGATTTTGAAAATTCTAGAGAGAATTTTAAAAGCTTCAACAGAATTTCAACAATTTTGAGAGGGATTTGAAAAGTTTCAATGGGAATGGGAAGAATTGGGACAAAAATTGGAAAATTTTTAAGGGACTTTGAAAAAATTTCAACTGGAATTTTAGCAATTTTTTGACGTGAAATTGTAAACATGTGGACATGGATTTTGAAAATTCTAGAGAGAATTTTAAAAGCTTCAACAGAATTTCAACAATTTTGAGAGGGATTTGAAAAGTTTCAATGGGAATGGGAAGAATTGGGACAAAAATGGGAAAATTTTTAAGGGACTTTGAAAAAATTGCAACTGGAATTTTAGCAATTTTTTTACGTGAAATTGTAAACATGTGGACATGGATTTTGAAAATTCTAGAGAGAATTTTAAAAGCTTCAAGAGAATTTCAACAATTTTGAGAGGGATTTGAAAAGTTTCAATGGGAATGGGAAGAATTGGGACAAAAATGGGAAAATTTTTAAGGGACTTTGAAAAAATTTCAACTGGAATTTTAGCCATTTTTTGACGTTAAATTGTAAACATGTGGACGTAGACTTTGAAAATTCTAGAGAGAATTTTAAAAGCTTCAACAGAATTTCAACAATTTTGAGAGGGATTTGAAAAGTTTCAATGAGAATGGGAAGAATTGGGACGAAAATTGGAAAATTTTTAAGGGACTTTGAAAAAATTTCAACTGGAATTTTAGCAATTTTTTGACGTGAAATTGTAAACATGTGGACATGGATTTTGAAAATTCTAGAGAGAATTTTAAAAGCTTCAACAGAATTCCAACAGTTTTGAGAGGGATTTGAAAAGTTTCAATGGGAATGGGAAGAATTGGGACAAAAATTGGAAAATTTTTAAGGGACTTTGAAAAAATTTCAACTGGAATTTTAGCAATTTTTTGACGTGAAATTGTAAACATGTGGACATGGATTTTGAAAATTCTAGAGAGAATTTTCAAAGCTTCAACAGAATTTCAACGATTTTGAGAGGGATTTGAAAAGTTTCAATGGGAATGGGAAGAATTGGGACAAAAATTGGAAAATTTGTAAGGGACTTTGAAAAAATTTCAACTGGAATTTTAGCAATTTTGACGTGAAATTGTAAACATGTTGAAGTGGACTTTGAAAATTCTAGAGAGAATTTTAAAAGCTTCAACAGAATTTCAACGATTTTGAGAGGGATTTGAAAAGTTTCAATGGGAATGGGAAGAATTGGGACAAAAATTGGAAAATTTTTAAGGGACTTTGAAAAAATTTCAACTGGAATTTTAGCCATTTTTTGACGTGAAATTGTAAACATGTGGACGTAGACTTTGAAAATTCTAGAAAGAATTTTAAAAGCTTCAACAGAATTTCAACAATTTTGAGAGGGATTTGAAAAGTTTCAATGAGAATGGGAAGAATTGGGACGAAAATTGGAAAATTTTTAAGGGACTTTGAAAAAATTTCAACTGGAATTTTAGCCATTTTTTGACGTGAAATTGTAAACATGTTGAAGTGGATTTTGAAAATTCTAGAGAGAATTTTAAAAGCTTCAACAGATTTTCAACAATTTTGAGAGGGATTTGAAAAGTTTCAATGGGAATGGGAAGAATTGGGACAAAAATTGGAAAATTTTTAAGGGACTTTGAAAAAATTTCAACTGGAATTTTAGCAATTTTTTGACGTGAAATTGTAAACATGTGGACATGGATTTTGAAAATTCTAGAGAGAATTTTAAAAGCTTCAAGAGAATTTCAACAATTTTGAGAGGGATTTGAAAAGTTTCAATGGGAATGGGAAGAATTGGGACAAAAATTGGAAAATTTTTAAGGGACTTTGAAAAAATTTCAACTGGAATTTTAGCAATTTTTTGACGTGAAATTGTAAACATGTGGACATGGATTTTGAAAATTCTAGAGAGAATTTTAAAAGCTTCAACAGAATTTCAACAATTTTGAGAGGGATTTGAAAAGTTTCAATGGGAATGGGAAGAATTGGGACAAAAATTGGAAAATTTTAAAGGGACTTTGAAAAAATTGCAACTGGAATTTTAGCAATTTTTTGATGTGAAATTGTAATCATGTGGACATGGATTTTGAAAATTCTAGAGAGAATTTTAAAAGCTTCAAGAGAATTTCAACAATTTTGAGAGGGATTTGAAAAGTTTCAATGGGAATGGGAAGAATTGGGACAAAAATGGGAAAATTTTTAAGGGACTTTGAAAAAATTTCAACTGGAATTTTAGCAATTTTTTGACGTGAAATTGTAAACATGTGGACGTAGACTTTGAAAATTCTAGAGAGAATTTTAAAAGCTTCAACAGAATTTCAACAATTTTGAGAGGGATTTGAAAAGTTTCAATGAGAATGGGAAGAATTGGGACGAAAATTGGAAAATTTTTAAGGGACTTTGAAAAAATTGCAACTGGAATTTTAGCAATTTTTTTACGTGAAATTGTAAACATGTGGACATGGATTTTGAAAATTCTAGAGAGAATTTTAAAAGCTTCAACAGAATTCCAACAGTTTTGAGAGGGATTTGAAAAGTTTCAATGGGAATGGGAAGAATTGGGACAAAAATTGGAAAATTTTTAAGGGACTTTGAAAAAATTTCAACTGGAATTTTAGCAATTTTTTGACGTGAAATTGTAAACATGTGGACATGGATTTTGAAAATTCTAGAGAGAATTTTCAAAGCTTCAACAGAATTTCAACGATTTTGAGAGGGATTTGAAAAGTTTCAATGGGAATGGGAAGAATTGGGACAAAAATTGGAAAATTTGTAAGGGACTTTGAAAAAATTTCAACTGGAATTTTAGCAATTTTGACGTGAAATTGTAAACGTGTTGAAGTGGACTTTGAAAATTCTAGAGAGAATTTTAAAAGCTTCAACAGAATTTCAACGATTTTGAGAGGGATTTGAAAAGTTTCAATGGGAATGGGAAGAATTGGGACAAAAATTGGAAAATTTTTAAGGGACTTTGAAAAAATTTCAACTGGAATTTTAGCAATTTTTTGACGTGAAATTGTAAACATGTGGACATGGATTTTGAAAATTCTAGAGAGAATTTTAAAAGCTTCAAGAGAATTTCAACAATTTTGAGAGGGATTTGAAAAGTTTCAATGGGAATGGGAAGAATCGGGACAAAAATTGGAAAATTTTTAAGGGACTTTGAAAAAATTTCAACTGGAATTTTAGCAATTTTGACGTGAAATTGTAAACATGTTGAAGTGGATTTTGAAAATTCTAGAGAGAATTTTAAAAGCTTCAACAGAATTTCAACCATTTTGAGAGGGATTTGAAAAGTTTCAATGGGAATGGGAAGAATTGGGACAAAAATTGGAAAATTTTTAAGGGACTTTGAAAAAATTTCACCTGGAATTTTAGCAATTTTTTGACGTGAAATTGTAAACATGTTGAAGTGGATTTTGAAAATTCTAGAGAGAATTTTAAAAGCTTCAACAGAATTTCAACAATTTTGAGAGGGATTTGAAAAGTTTCAATGGGAATGGGAAGAATTGGGACAAAAATTGGAAAATTTTTCAGGGACTTTGAAAAAATTTCAACTGGAATTTTAGCCATTTTTTTACGTGAAATTGTAAACATGTGGACATGGATTTTGAAAATTCTAGAGAGAATTTTAAAAGCTTCAAGAGAATTTCAACAATTTTGAGAGGGATTTGAAAAGTTTCAATGGGAATGGGAAGAATCGGGACAAAAATTGGAAAATTTTTAAGGGACTTTGAAAAAATTTCAACTGGAATTTTAGCAATTTTGACGTGAAATTGTAAACATGTTGAAGTGGATTTTGAAAATTATAGAGAGAATTTTAAAAGCTTCAACAGAATTTCAACAATTTTGAGAGGGATTTGAAAAGTTTCAATGGGAATGGGAAGAATTGGGACAAAAATTGGAAAATTTTTAAGGGACTTTGAAAAAATTTCAACTGGAATTTTAGCAATTTTTTGACGTGAAATTGTAAACATGTGGACATGGATTTTGAAAATTCTAGAGAGAATTTTAAAAGCTTCAACAGAATTTCAACAGTTTTGAGAGGGATTTGAAAAGTTTCAATGGGAATGGGAAGAATTGGGACAAAAATTGGAAAATTTTTAAGGGACTTTGAAAAAATTTCAACTGGAATTTTAGCAATTTTTTGACGTGAAATTGTAAACATGTGGACATGGATTTTGAAAATTCTAGAGAGAATTTTAAAAGCTTCAACAGAATTTCCACAGTTTTGAGAGGGATTTGAAAAGTTTCAATGGGAATGGGAAGAATTGGGACAAAAATTGGAAAATTTTTAAGGGACTTTGAAAAAATTTCAACTGGAATTTTAGCCATTTTTTGACGTGAAATTGTAAACATGTGGACATGGATTTTGAAAATTCTAGAGAGAATTTTAAAAGCTTCAAGAGAATTTCAACAATTTTGAGAGGGATTTGAAAAGTTTCAATGGGAATGGGAAGAATTGGGACAAAAATTGGAAAATTTTTAAGGGACTTTGAAAAAATTTCAACTGGAATTTTAGCCATTTTGACGTGAAATTGTAAACATGTGGACATGGATTTTGAAAATTCTAGAGAGAATTTTAAAAGCTTCAACAGAATTTCAACAATTTTGAGAGGGATTTGAAAAGTTTCAATGGGAATGGGAAGAATTGGGACAAAAATTGGAAAATTTTTAAGGGACTTTGAAAAAATTTCAACTGGAATTTTAGCAATTTTTTGACGTGAAATTGTAAACATGTGGACATGGATTTTGAAAATTCTAGAGAGAATTTTAAAAGCTTCAACAGAATTTCAACAATTTTGAGAGGGATTTGAAAAGTTTCAATGGGAATGGGAAGAATTGGGACAAAAATGGGAAAATTTTTAAGGGACTTTGAAAAAATTGCAACTGGAATTTTAGCAATTTTTTTACGTGAAATTGTAAACATGTGGACATGGATTTTGAAAATTCTAGAGAGAATTTTAAAAGCTTCAAGAGAATTTCAACAATTTTGAGAGGGATTTGAAAAGTTTCAATGGGAATGGGAAGAATTGGGACAAAAATGGGAAAATTTTTAAGGGACTTTGAAAAAATTTCAACTGGAATTTTAGCCATTTTTTGACGTTAAATTGTAAACATGTGGACGTAGACTTTGAAAATTCTAGAGAGAATTTTAAAAGCTTCAACAGAATTTCAACAATTTTGAGAGGGATTTGAAAAGTTTCAATGAGAATGGGAAGAATTGGGACGAAAATTGGAAAATTTTTAAGGGACTTTGAAAAAATTTCAACTGGAATTTTAGCAATTTTTTGACGTGAAATTGTAAACATGTGGACATGGATTTTGAAAATTCTAGAGAGAATTTTAAAAGCTTCAACAGAATTTCAACAGTTTTGAGAGGGATTTGAAAAGTTTCAATGGGAATGGGAAGAATTGGGACAAAAATTGGAAAATTTTTAAGGGACTTTGAAAAAATTTCAACTGGAATTTTAGCAATTTTTTGACGTGAAATTGTAAACATGTGGACATGGATTTTGAAAATTCTAGAGAGAATTTTCAAAGCTTCAACAGAATTTCAAGGATTTTGAGAGGGATTTGAAAAGTTTCAATGGGAATGGGAAGAATTGGGACAAAAATTGGAAAATTTGTAAGGGACTTTGAAAAAATTTCAACTGGAATTTTAGCAATTTTGACGTGAAATTGTAAACATGTTGAAGTGGACTTTGAAAATTCTAGAGAGAATTTTAAAAGCTTCAACAGAATTTCAACGATTTTGAGAGGGATTTGAAAAGTTTCAATGGGAATGGGAAGAATTGGGACAAAAATTGGAAAATTTTTAAGGGACTTTGAAAAAATTTCAACTGGAATTTTAGCCATTTTTTGACGTGAAATTGTAAACATGTGGACGTAGACTTTGAAAATTCTAGAAAGAATTTTAAAAGCTTCAACAGAATTTCAACAATTTTGAGAGGGATTTGAAAAGTTTCAATGAGAATGGGAAGAATTGGGACGAAAATTGGAAAATTTTTAAGGGACTTTGAAAAAATTTCAACTGGAATTTTAGCCATTTTTTGACGTGAAATTGTAAACATGTTGAAGTGGATTTTGAAAATTCTAGAGAGAATTTTAAAAGCTTCAACAGATTTTCAACAATTTTGAGAGGGATTTGAAAAGTTTCAATGGGAATGGGAAGAATTGGGACAAAAATTGGAAAATTTTTAAGGGACTTTGAAAAAATTTCAACTGGAATTTTAGCAATTTTTTGACGTGAAATTGTAAACATGTGGACATGGATTTTGAAAATTC
>NW_028116638.1:0-52726 GCF_964273445.1 Streptopelia decaocto | reverse complement strand
TTTCAATGGGAATGGGAAGAATTGGGACAAAAATTGGAAAATTTTTAAGGGACTTTGAAAAAATTCCAACTGGAATTTTAGCCATTTTTTGACGTGAAATTGTAAACATGTGGACGTGGATTTTGAAAATTCTAGAGAGAATTTTAAAAGCTTCAAGAGAATTTCAACAATTTTGAGAGGGATTTGAAAAGTTTCAATGGGAATGGGAAGAATTTGGACAAAAATTGGAAAATTTTTAAGGGACTTTGAAAAAATTTCAACTGGAATTTTAGCCATTTTTTTACGTGAAATTGTAAACATGTGGACATGGATTTTGAAAATTCTAGAGAGAATTTTAAAAGCTTCAACAGAATTTCAACAATTTTGAGAGGGATTTGAAAAGTTTCAATGGGAATGGGAAGAATTGGGACAAAAATTGGAAAATTTTTAAGGGACTTTGAAAAAATTTCAACTGGAATTTTAGCCATTTTGTTACGTGAAATTGTAAACATGTGGCCACGGATTTTGAAAATTCTAGAGAGAATTTTAAAAGCTTCAAGAGAATTTCAACAATTTGGAGAGGGATTTGAAAAGTTTCAATGGGAATGGGAAGAATTGGGACAAAAATTGGAAAATTTTTAAGGGACTTTGAAAAAATTTCAACTGGAATTTTAGCATTTTTTTGACGTGAAATTGTAAACATGTGGCCATGGATTTTGAAAATTCTAGAGAGAATTTTAAAAGCTTCAACAGAATTTCAACAATTTTGAGAGGGATTTGAAAAGTTTCAATGGGAATGGGAAGAATTGGGACAAAAATTGGAAAATTTTTAAGGGACTTTGAAAAAATTTCAACTGGAATTTTAGCCATTTTGTTACGTGAAATTGTAAACATGTGGCCACGGATTTTGAAAATTCTAGAGAGAATTTTAAAAGCTTCAAGAGAATTTCAACAATTTTGAGAGGGATTTGAAAAGTTTCAATGGGAATGGGAAGAATTGGGACAAAAATTGGAAAATTTTTAAGGGACTTTGAAAAAATTTCAACTGGAATTTTAGCATTTTTTTTACGTGAAATTGTAAACATGTGGACATGGATTTTGAAAATTCTAGAGAGAATTTTAAAAGCTTCAAGAGAATTTCAACAATTTTGAGAGGGATTTGAAAAGTTTCAATGGGAATGGGAAGAATTGGGACAAAAATTGGAAAATTTTTAAGGGACTTTGAAAAAATTCCAACTGGAATTTTAGCCATTTTTTTACGTGAAATTGTAAACATGTGGACATGGATTTTGAAAATTCTAGAGAGAATTTTAAAAGCTTCAACAGAATTTCAACAATTTTGAGAGGGATTTGAAAAGTTTCAATGGGAATGGGAAGAATTGGGACAAAAATTGGAAAATTTTTAAGGGACTTTGAAAACATTTCAACTGGAATTTTAGCCATTTTTTTACGTGAAATTGTAAACATGTGGACATGGATTTTGAAAATTCTAGAGAGAATTTTAAAAGCTTCAACAGAATTTCAACAATTTTGAGAGGGATTTGAAAAGTTTCAATGGGAATGGGAAGAATTGGGACAAAAATTGGAAAATTTTTCAGGGACTTTGAAAAAATTTCAACTGGAATTTTAGCCATTTTGTTACGTGAAATTGTAAACATGTGGCCACGGATTTTGAAAATTCTAGAGAGAATTTTAAAAGCTTCAAGAGAATTTCTACAATTTTGAGAGGGATTTGAAAAGTTTCAATGGGAATGGGAAGAATTGGGACAAAAATTGGAAAATTTTTAAGGGACTTTGAAAAAATTTCAACTGGAATTTTAGCATTTTTTTGACGTGAAATTGTAAACATGTGGCCATGGATTTTGAAAATTCTAGAGAGAATTTTAAAAGCTGCAACAGAATTTCAACAATTTTGAGAGGGATTTGAAAAGTTTCAATGGGAATGGGAAGAATTGGGACAAAAATTGGAAAATTTTTAAGGGACTTTGAAAAAATTTCAACTGGAATTTTAGCCATTTTGTTACGTGAAATTGTAAACATGTGGCCACGGATTTTGAAAATTCTAGAGAGAATTTTAAAAGCTTCAAGAGAATTTCAACAATTTTGAGAGGGATTTGAAAAGTTTCAATGGGAATGGGAAGAATTGGGACAAAAATTGGAAAATTTTTAAGGGACTTTGAAAAAATTTCAACTGGAATTTTAGCATTTTTTTTACGTGAAATTGTAAACATGTGGACATGGATTTTGAAAATTCTAGAGAGAATTTTAAAAGCTTCAAGAGAATTTCAACAATTTTGAGAGGGATTTGAAGAGTTTCAATGGGAATGGGAAGAATTGGGACAAAAATTGGAAAATTTTTAAGGGACTTTGAAAAAATTCCAACTGGAATTTTAGCCATTTTTTGACGTGAAATTGTAAACATGTGGACGTGGATTTTGAAAATTCTAGAGAGAATTTTAAAAGCTTCAAGAGAATTTCAACAATTTTGAGAGGGATTTGAAAAGTTTCAATGGGAATGGGAAGAATTTGGACAAAAATTGGAAAATTTTTAAGGGACTTTGAAAAAATTTCAACTGGAATTTTAGCCATTTTTTTACGTGAAATTGTAAACATGTGGACATGGATTTTGAAAATTCTAGAGAGAATTTTAAAAGCTTCAACAGAATTTCAACAATTTTGAGAGGGATTTGAAAAGTTTCAATGGGAATGGGAAGAATTGGGACAAAAATTGGAAAATTTTTAAGGGACTTTGAAAAAATTCCAACTGGAATTTTAGCCATTTTGTTACGTGAAATTGTAAACATGTGGCCACGGATTTTGAAAATTCTAGAGAGAATTTTAAAAGCTTCAAGAGAATTTCTACAATTTTGAGAGGGATTTGAAAAGTTTCAATGGGAATGGGAAGAATTGGGACAAAAATTGGAAAATTTTTAAGGGACTTTGAAAAAATTTCAACTGGAATTTTAGCATTTTTTTGACGTGAAATTGTAAACATGTGGCCATGGATTTTGAAAATTCTAGAGAGAATTTTAAAAGCTTCAACAGAATTTCAACAATTTTGAGAGGGATTTGAAAAGTTTCAATGGGAATGGGAAGAATTGGGACAAAAATTGGAAAATTTTTAAGGGACTTTGAAAAAATTTCAACTGGAATTTTAGCCATTTTGTTACGTGAAATTGTAAACATGTGGCCACGGATTTTGAAAATTCTAGAGAGAATTTTAAAAGCTTCAACAGAATTTCAACAATTTTGAGAGGGATTTGAAAAGTTTCAATGGGAATGGGAAGAATTGGGACAAAAATTGGAAAATTTTTAAGGGACTTTGAAAAAATTTCAACTGGAATTTTAGCATTTTTTTTACGTGAAATTGTAAACATGTGGACATGGATTTTGAAAATTCTAGAGAGAATTTTAAAAGCTTCAAGAGAATTTCAACAATTTTGAGAGGGATTTGAAAAGTTTCAATGGGAATGGGAAGAATTGGGACAAAAATTGGAAAATTTTTAAGGGACTTTGAAAAAATTCCAACTGGAATTTTAGCCATTTTTTTACGTGAAATTGTAAACATGTGGACATGGATTTTGAAAATTCTAGAGAGAATTTTAAAAGCTTCAACAGAATTTCAACAATTTTGAGAGGGATTTGAAAAGTTTCAATGGGAATGGGAAGAATTGGGACAAAAATTGGAAAATTTTTAAGGGACTTTGAAAACATTTCAACTGGAATTTTAGCCATTTTTTTACGTGAAATTGTAAACATGTGGACATGGATTTTGAAAATTCTAGAGAGAATTTTAAAAGCTTCAACAGAATTTCAACAATTTTGAGAGGGATTTGAAAAGTTTCAATGGGAATGGGAAGAATTGGGACAAAAATTGGAAAATTTTTAAGGGACCTTGAAAAAATTTCAACTGGAATTTTAGCCATTTTGTTACGTGAAATTGTAAACATGTGGCCACGGATTTTGAAAATTCTAGAGAGAATTTTAAAAGCTTCAAGAGAATTTCTACAATTTTGAGAGGGATTTGAAAAGTTTCAATGGGAATGGGAAGAATTGGGACAAAAATTGGAAAATTTTTAAGGGACTTTGAAAAAATTTCAACTGGAATTTTAGCATTTTTTTGACGTGAAATTGTAAACATGTGGCCATGGATTTTGAAAATTCTAGAGAGAATTTTAAAAGCTTCAAGAGAATTTCAACAATTTTGAGAGGGATTTGAAAAGTTTCAATGGGAATGGGAAGAATTGGGACAAAAATTGGAAAATTTTTAAGGGACTTTGAAAAAATTTCAACTGGAATTTTAGCCATTTTTTGACGTGAAATTGTAAACATGTGGCCACGGATTTTGAAAATTCTAGAGAGAATTTTAAAAGCTTCAAGAGAATTTCAACAATTTTGAGAGGGATTTGAAAAGTTTCAATGGGAATGGGAAGAATTGGGACAAAAATTGGAAAATTTTTAAGGGACTTTGAAAAAATTTCAACTGGAATTTTAGCATTTTTTTTACGTGAAATTGTAAACATGTGGACATGGATTTTGAAAATTCTAGAGAGAATTTTAAAAGCTTCAAGAGAATTTCAACAATTTTGAGAGGGATTTGAAGAGTTTCAATGGAATGGGAAGAATTGGGACAAAAATTGGAAAATTTTTAAGGGACTTTGAAAAAATTCCAACTGGAATTTTAGCCATTTTTTGACGTGAAATTGTAAACATGTGGACGTGGATTTTGAAAATTCTAGAGAGAATTTTAAAAGCTTCAAGAGAATTTCAACAATTTTGAGAGGGATTTGAAAAGTTTCAATGGGAATGGGAAGAATTTGGACAAAAATTGGAAAATTTTTAAGGGACTTTGAAAAAATTTCAACTGGAATTTTAGCCATTTTTTTACGTGAAATTGTAAACATGTGGACATGGATTTTGAAAATTCTAGAGAGAATTTTAAAAGCTTCAACAGAATTTCAACAATTTTGAGAGGGATTTGAAAAGTTTCAATGGGAATGGGAAGAATTGGGACAAAAATTGGAAAATTTTTAAGGGACTTTGAAAAAATTCCAACTGGAATTTTAGCCATTTTGTTACGTGAAATTGTAAACATGTGGCCACGGATTTTGAAAATTCTAGAGAGAATTTTAAAAGCTTCAAGAGAATTTCTACAATTTTGAGAGGGATTTGAAAAGTTTCAATGGGAATGGGAAGAATTGGGACAAAAATTGGAAAATTTTTAAGGGACTTTGAAAAAATTTCAACTGGAATTTTAGCATTTTTTTGACGTGAAATTGTAAACATGTGGCCATGGATTTTGAAAATTCTAGAGAGAATTTTAAAAGCTTCAACAGAATTTCAACAATTTTGAGAGGGATTTGAAAAGTTTCAATGGGAATGGGAAGAATTGGGACAAAAATTGGAAAATTTTTAAGGGACTTTGAAAAAATTTCAACTGGAATTTTAGCCATTTTGTTACGTGAAATTGTAAACATGTGGCCACGGATTTTGAAAATTCTAGAGAGAATTTTAAAAGCTTCAAGAGAATTTCAACAATTTTGAGAGGGATTTGAAAAGTTTCAATGGGAATGGGAAGAATTGGGACAAAAATTGGAAAATTTTTAAGGGACTTTGAAAAAATTTCAACTGGAATTTTAGCATTTTTTTTACGTGAAATTGTAAACATGTGGACATGGATTTTGAAAATTCTAGAGAGAATTTTAAAAGCTTCAAGAGAATTTCAACAATTTTGAGAGGGATTTGAAAAGTTTCAATGGGAATGGGAAGAATTGGGACAAAAATTGGAAAATTTTTAAGGGACTTTGAAAAAATTCCAACTGGAATTTTAGCCATTTTTTTACGTGAAATTGTAAACATGTGGACATGGATTTTGAAAATTCTAGAGAGAATTTTAAAAGCTTCAACAGAATTTCAACAATTTTGAGAGGGATTTGAAAAGTTTCAATGGGAATGGGAAGAATTGGGACAAAAATTGGAAAATTTTTAAGGGACTTTGAAAACATTTCAACTGGAATTTTAGCCATTTTTTTACGTGAAATTGTAAACATGTGGACATGGATTTTGAAAATTCTAGAGAGAATTTTAAAAGCTTCAACAGAATTTCAACAATTTTGAGAGGGATTTGAAAAGTTTCAATGGGAATGGGAAGAATTGGGACAAAAATTGGAAAATTTTTAAGGGACTTTGAAAAAATTTCAACTGGAATTTTAGCCATTTTGTTACGTGAAATTGTAAACATGTGGCCACGGATTTTGAAAATTCTAGAGAGAATTTTAAAAGCTTCAAGAGAATTTCTACAATTTTGAGAGGGATTTGAAAAGTTTCAATGGGAATGGGAAGAATTGGGACAAAAATTGGAAAATTTTTAAGGGACTTTGAAAAAATTTCAACTGGAATTTTAGCATTTTTTTGACGTGAAATTGTAAACATGTGGCCATGGATTTTGAAAATTCTAGAGAGAATTTTAAAAGCTTCAAGAGAATTTCAACAATTTTGAGAGGGATTTGAAAAGTTTCAATGGGAATGGGAAGAATTGGGACAAAAATTGGAAAATTTTTAAGGGACTTTGAAAAAATTTCAACTGGAATTTTAGCCATTTTGTTACGTGAAATTGTAAACATGTGGCCACGGATTTTGAAAATTCTAGAGAGAATTTTAAAAGCTTCAAGAGAATTTCAACAATTTTGAGAGGGATTTGAAAAGTTTCAATGGGAATGGGAAGAATTGGGACAAAAATTGGAAAATTTTTAAGGGACTTTGAAAAAATTTCAACTGGAATTTTAGCATTTTTTTTACGTGAAATTGTAAACATGTGGACATGGATTTTGAAAATTCTAGAGAGAATTTTAAAAGCTTCAAGAGAATTTCAACAATTTTGAGAGGGATTTGAAAAGTTTCAATGGGAATGGGAAGAATTGGGACAAAAATTGGAAAATTTTTAAGGGACTTTGAAAAAATTCCAACTGGAATTTTAGCCATTTTTTGACGTGAAATTGTAAACATGTGGACGTGGATTTTGAAAATTCTAGAGAGAATTTTAAAAGCTTCAAGAGAATTTCAACAATTTTGAGAGGGATTTGAAAAGTTTCAATGGGAATGGGAAGAATTTGGACAAAAATTGGAAAATTTTTAAGGGACTTTGAAAAAATTTCAACTGGAATTTTAGCCATTTTTTTACGTGAAATTGTAAACATGTGGACATGGATTTTGAAAATTCTAGAGAGAATTTTAAAAGCTTCAACAGAATTTCAACAATTTTGAGAGGGATTTGAAAAGTTTCAATGGGAATGGGAAGAATTGGGACAAAAATTGGAAAATTTTTAAGGGACTTTGAAAAAATTTCAACTGGAATTTTAGCCATTTTGTTACGTGAAATTGTAAACATGTGGCCACGGATTTTGAAAATTCTAGAGAGAATTTTAAAAGCTTCAAGAGAATTTCTACAATTTTGAGAGGGATTTGAAAAGTTTCAATGGGAATGGGAAGAATTGGGACAAAAATTGGAAAATTTTTAAGGGACTTTGAAAAAATTTCAACTGGAATTTTAGCATTTTTTTGACGTGAAATTGTAAACATGTGGCCATGGATTTTGAAAATTCTAGAGAGAATTTTAAAAGCTTCAACAGAATTTCAACAATTTTGAGAGGGATTTGAAAAGTTTCAATGGGAATGGGAAGAATTGGGACAAAAATTGGAAAATTTTTAAGGGACTTTGAAAAAATTTCAACTGGAATTTTAGCCATTTTGTTACGTGAAATTGTAAACATGTGGCCACGGATTTTGAAAATTCTAGAGAGAATTTTAAAAGCTTCAAGAGAATTTCAACAATTTTGAGAGGGATTTGAAAAGTTTCAATGGGAATGGGAAGAATTGGGACAAAAATTGGAAAATTTTTAAGGGACTTTGAAAAAATTTCAACTGGAATTTTAGCATTTTTTTTACGTGAAATTGTAAACATGTGGACATGGATTTTGAAAATTCTAGAGAGAATTTTAAAAGCTTCAAGAGAATTTCAACAATTTTGAGAGGGATTTGAAAAGTTTCAATGGGAATGGGAAGAATTGGGACAAAAATTGGAAAATTTTTAAGGGACTTTGAAAAAATTCCAACTGGAATTTTAGCCATTTTTTTACGTGAAATTGTAAACATGTGGACATGGATTTTGAAAATTCTAGAGAGAATTTTAAAAGCTTCAACAGAATTTCAACAATTTTGAGAGGGATTTGAAAAGTTTCAATGGGAATGGGAAGAATTGGGACAAAAATTGGAAAATTTTTAAGGGACTTTGAAAACATTTCAACTGGAATTTTAGCCATTTTTTGACGTGAAATTGTAAACATGTGGCCATGGATTTTGAAAATTCTAGAGAGAATTTTAAAAGCTTCAACAGAATTTCAACAATTTTGAGAGGGATTTGAAAAGTTTCAATGGGAATGGGAAGAATTGGGACAAAAATTGGAAAATTTTTAAGGGACTTTGAAAAAATTTCAACTGGAATTTTAGCCATTTTGTTACGTGAAATTGTAAACATGTGGCCACGGATTTTGAAAATTCTAGAGAGAATTTTAAAAGCTTCAAGAGAATTTCTACAATTTTGAGAGGGATTTGAAAAGTTTCAATGGGAATGGGAAGAATTGGGACAAAAATTGGAAAATTTTTAAGGGACTTTGAAAAAATTTCAACTGGAATTTTAGCATTTTTTTTACGTGAAATTGTAAACATGTGGACATGGATTTTGAAAATTCTAGAGAGAATTTTAAAAGCTTCAACAGAATTTCAACAATTTTGAGAGGGATTTGAAAAGTTTCAATGGGAATGGGAAGAATTGGGACAAAAATTGGAAAATTTTGAAGGGACTTTGAAAAAATTCCAACTGGAATTTTAGCCATTTTTTGACGTGAAATTGTAAACATGTGGACGTGGATTTTGAAAATTCTAGAGAGAATTTTAAAAGCTTCAAGAGAATTTCAACAATTTTGAGAGGGATTTGAAAAGTTTCAATGGGAATGGGAAGAATTTGGACAAAAATTGGAAAATTTTTAAGGGACTTTGAAAAAATTTCAACTGGAATTTTAGCCATTTTTTTACGTGAAATTGTAAACATGTGGCCATGGATTTTGAAAATTCTAGAGAGAATTTTAAAAGCTTCAACAGAATTTCAACAATTTTGAGAGGGATTTGAAAAGTTTCAATGGGAATGGGAAGAATTGGGACAAAAATTGGAAAATTTTTAAGGGACTTTGAAAAAATTTCAACTGGAATTTTAGCCATTTTGTTACGTGAAATTGTAAACATGTGGCCACGGATTTTGAAAATTCTAGAGAGAATTTTAAAAGCTTCAAGAGAATTTCAACAATTTTGAGAGGGATTTGAAAAGTTTCAATGGGAATGGGAAGAATTGGGACAAAAATTGGAAAATTTTTAAGGGACTTTGAAAAAATTTCAACTGGAATTTTAGCATTTTTTTTACGTGAAATTGTAAACATGTGGACATGGATTTTGAAAATTCTAGAGAGAATTTTAAAAGCTTCAAGAGAATTTCAACAATTTTGAGAGGGATTTGAAAAGTTTCAATGGGAATGGGAAGAATTGGGACAAAAATTGGAAAATTTTTAAGGGACTTTGAAAAAATTCCAACTGGAATTTTAGCCATTTTTTTACGTGAAATTGTAAACATGTGGACATGGATTTTGAAAATTCTAGAGAGAATTTTAAAAGCTTCAACAGAATTTCAACAATTTTGAGAGGGATTTGAAAAGTTTCAATGGGAATGGGAAGAATTGGGACAAAAATTGGAAAATTTTTAAGGGACTTTGAAAACATTTCAACTGGAATTTTAGCCATTTTTTGACGTGAAATTGTAAACATGTGGACATGGATTTTGAAAATTCTAGAGAGAATTTTAAAAGCTTCAACAGAATTTCAACAATTTTGAGAGGGATTTGAAAAGTTTCAATGGGAATGGGAAGAATTGGGACAAAAATTGGAAAATTTTTAAGGGACTTTGAAAAAATTTCAACTGGAATTTTAGCCATTTTGTTACGTGAAATTGTAAACATGTGGCCACGGATTTTGAAAATTCTAGAGAGAATTTTAAAAGCTTCAAGAGAATTTCTACAATTTTGAGAGGGATTTGAAAAGTTTCAATGGGAATGGGAAGAATTGGGACAAAAATTGGAAAATTTTTAAGGGACTTTGAAAAAATTTCAACTGGAATTTTAGCATTTTTTTGACGTGAAATTGTAAACATGTGGCCATGGATTTTGAAAATTCTAGAGAGAATTTTAAAAGCTTCAACAGAATTTCAACAATTTTGAGAGGGATTTGAAAAGTTTCAATGGGAATGGGAAGAATTGGGACAAAAATTGGAAAATTTTTAAGGGACTTTGAAAAAATTTCAACTGGAATTTTAGCCATTTTTTGACGTGAAATTGTAAACATGTGGCCACGGATTTTGAAAATTCTAGAGAGAATTTTAAAAGCTTCAAGAGAATTTCAACAATTTTGAGAGGGATTTGAAAAGTTTCAATGGGAATGGGAAGAATTGGGACAAAAATTGGAAAATTTTTAAGGGACTTTGAAAAAATTTCAACTGGAATTTTAGCATTTTTTTTACGTGAAATTGTAAACATGTGGACATGGATTTTGAAAATTCTAGAGAGAATTTTAAAAGCTTCAAGAGAATTTCAACAATTTTGAGAGGGATTTGAAGAGTTTCAATGGGAATGGGAAGAATTGGGACAAAAATTGGAAAATTTTTAAGGGACTTTGAAAAAATTCCAACTGGAATTTTAGCCATTTTTTGACGTGAAATTGTAAACATGTGGACGTGGATTTTGAAAATTCTAGAGAGAATTTTAAAAGCTTCAAGAGAATTTCAACAATTTTGAGAGGGATTTGAAAAGTTTCAATGGGAATGGGAAGAATTTGGACAAAAATTGGAAAATTTTTAAGGGACTTTGAAAAAATTTCAACTGGAATTTTAGCCATTTTTTTACGTGAAATTGTAAACATGTGGACATGGATTTTGAAAATTCTAGAGAGAATTTTAAAAGCTTCAACAGAATTTCAACAATTTTGAGAGGGATTTGAAAAGTTTCAATGGGAATGGGAAGAATTGGGACAAAAATTGGAAAATTTTTAAGGGACTTTGAAAAAATTCCAACTGGAATTTTAGCCATTTTGTTACGTGAAATTGTAAACATGTGGCCACGGATTTTGAAAATTCTAGAGAGAATTTTAAAAGCTTCAAGAGAATTTCTACAATTTTGAGAGGGATTTGAAAAGTTTCAATGGGAATGGGAAGAATTGGGACAAAAATTGGAAAATTTTTAAGGGACTTTGAAAAAATTTCAACTGGAATTTTAGCATTTTTTTGACGTGAAATTGTAAACATGTGGCCATGGATTTTGAAAATTCTAGAGAGAATTTTAAAAGCTTCAACAGAATTTCAACAATTTTGAGAGGGATTTGAAAAGTTTCAATGGGAATGGGAAGAATTGGGACAAAAATTGGAAAATTTTTAAGGGACTTTGAAAAAATTTCAACTGGAATTTTAGCCATTTTGTTACGTGAAATTGTAAACATGTGGCCACGGATTTTGAAAATTCTAGAGAGAATTTTAAAAGCTTCAAGAGAATTTCAACAATTTTGAGAGGGATTTGAAAAGTTTCAATGGGAATGGGAAGAATTGGGACAAAAATTGGAAAATTTTTAAGGGACTTTGAAAAAATTTCAACTGGAATTTTAGCATTTTTTTTACGTGAAATTGTAAACATGTGGACATGGATTTTGAAAATTCTAGAGAGAATTTTAAAAGCTTCAAGAGAATTTCAACAATTTTGAGAGGGATTTGAAAAGTTTCAATGGGAATGGGAAGAATTGGGACAAAAATTGGAAAATTTTTAAGGGACTTTGAAAAAATTCCAACTGGAATTTTAGCCATTTTTTTACGTGAAATTGTAAACATGTGGACATGGATTTTGAAAATTCTAGAGAGAATTTTAAAAGCTTCAACAGAATTTCAACAATTTTGAGAGGGATTTGAAAAGTTTCAATGGGAATGGGAAGAATTGGGACAAAAATTGGAAAATTTTTAAGGGACTTTGAAAACATTTCAACTGGAATTTTAGCCATTTTTTTACGTGAAATTGTAAACATGTGGACATGGATTTTGAAAATTCTAGAGAGAATTTTAAAAGCTTCAACAGAATTTCAACAATTTTGAGAGGGATTTGAAAAGTTTCAATGGGAATGGGAAGAATTGGGACAAAAATTGGAAAATTTTTAAGGGACTTTGAAAAAATTTCAACTGGAATTTTAGCCATTTTGTTACGTGAAATTGTAAACATGTGGCCACGGATTTTGAAAATTCTAGAGAGAATTTAAAAAGCTTCAAGAGAATTTCTACAATTTTGAGAGGGATTTGAAAAGTTTCAATGGGAATGGGAAGAATTGGGACAAAAATTGGAAAATTTTTAAGGGACTTTGAAAAAATTTCAACTGGAATTTTAGCATTTTTTTGACGTGAAATTGTAAACATGTGGCCATGGATTTTGAAAATTCTAGAGAGAATTTTAAAAGCTTCAAGAGAATTTCAACAATTTTGAGAGGGATTTGAAAAGTTTCAATGGGAATGGGAAGAATTGGGACAAAAATTGGAAAATTTTTAAGGGACTTTGAAAAAATTTCAACTGGAATTTTAGCCATTTTGTTACGTGAAATTGTAAACATGTGGCCACGGATTTTGAAAATTCTAGAGAGAATTTTAAAAGCTTCAAGAGAATTTCAACAATTTTGAGAGGGATTTGAAAAGTTTCAATGGGAATGGGAAGAATTGGGACAAAAATTGGAAAATTTTTAAGGGACTTTGAAAAAATTTCAACTGGAATTTTAGCATTTTTTTTACGTGAAATTGTAAACATGTGGACATGGATTTTGAAAATTCTAGAGAGAATTTTAAAAGCTTCAAGAGAATTTCAACAATTTTGAGAGGGATTTGAAAAGTTTCAATGGGAATGGGAAGAATTGGGACAAAAATTGGAAAATTTTTAAGGGACTTTGAAAAAATTCCAACTGGAATTTTAGCCATTTTTTGACGTGAAATTGTAAACATGTGGACGTGGATTTTGAAAATTCTAGAGAGAATTTTAAAAGCTTCAAGAGAATTTCAACAATTTTGAGAGGGATTTGAAAAGTTTCAATGGGAATGGGAAGAATTTGGACAAAAATTGGAAAATTTTTAAGGGACTTTGAAAAAATTTCAACTGGAATTTTAGCCATTTTTTTACGTGAAATTGTAAACATGTGGACATGGATTTTGAAAATTCTAGAGAGAATTTTAAAAGCTTCAACAGAATTTCAACAATTTTGAGAGGGATTTGAAAAGTTTCAATGGGAATGGGAAGAATTGGGACAAAAATTGGAAAATTTTTAAGGGACTTTGAAAAAATTTCAACTGGAATTTTAGCCATTTTGTTACGTGAAATTGTAAACATGTGGCCACGGATTTTGAAAATTCTAGAGAGAATTTTAAAAGCTTCAAGAGAATTTCTACAATTTTGAGAGGGATTTGAAAAGTTTCAATGGGAATGGGAAGAATTGGGACAAAAATTGGAAAATTTTTAAGGGACTTTGAAAAAATTTCAACTGGAATTTTAGCATTTTTTTGACGTGAAATTGTAAACATGTGGCCATGGATTTTGAAAATTCTAGAGAGAATTTTAAAAGCTTCAACAGAATTTCAACAATTTTGAGAGGGATTTGAAAAGTTTCAATGGGAATGGGAAGAATTGGGACAAAAATTGGAAAATTTTTAAGGGACTTTGAAAAAATTTCAACTGGAATTTTAGCCATTTTGTTACGTGAAATTGTAAACATGTGGCCACGGATTTTGAAAATTCTAGAGAGAATTTTAAAAGCTTCAAGAGAATTTCAACAATTTTGAGAGGGATTTGAAAAGTTTCAATGGGAATGGGAAGAATTGGGACAAAAATTGGAAAATTTTTAAGGGACTTTGAAAAAATTTCAACTGGAATTTTAGCATTTTTTTTACGTGAAATTGTAAACATGTGGACATGGATTTTGAAAATTCTAGAGAGAATTTTAAAAGCTTCAAGAGAATTTCAACAATTTTGAGAGGGATTTGAAAAGTTTCAATGGGAATGGGAAGAATTGGGACAAAAATTGGAAAATTTTTAAGGGACTTTGAAAAAATTCCAACTGGAATTTTAGCCATTTTTTTACGTGAAATTGTAAACATGTGGACATGGATTTTGAAAATTCTAGAGAGAATTTTAAAAGCTTCAACAGAATTTCAACAATTTTGAGAGGGATTTGAAAAGTTTCAATGGGAATGGGAAGAATTGGGACAAAAATTGGAAAATTTTTAAGGGACTTTGAAAACATTTCAACTGGAATTTTAGCCATTTTTTGACGTGAAATTGTAAACATGTGGCCATGGATTTTGAAAATTCTAGAGAGAATTTTAAAAGCTTCAAGAGAATTTCAACAATTTTGAGAGGGATTTGAAAAGTTTCAATGGGAATGGGAAGAATTGGGACAAAAATTGGAAAATTTTTAAGGGACTTTGAAAAAATTTCAACTGGAATTTTAGCCATTTTGTTACGTGAAATTGTAAACATGTGGCCACGGATTTTGAAAATTCTAGAGAGAATTTTAAAAGCTTCAAGAGAATTTCTACAATTTTGAGAGGGATTTGAAAAGTTTCAATGGGAATGGGAAGAATTGGGACAAAAATTGGAAAATTTTTAAGGGACTTTGAAAAAATTTCAACTGGAATTTTAGCATTTTTTTTACGTGAAATTGTAAACATGTGGACATGGATTTTGAAAATTCTAGAGAGAATTTTAAAAGCTTCAACAGAATTTCAACAATTTTGAGAGGGATTTGAAAAGTTTCAATGGGAATGGGAAGAATTGGGACAAAAATTGGAAAATTTTTAAGGGACTTTGAAAAAATTCCAACTGGAATTTTAGCCATTTTTTTACGTGAAATTGTAAACATGTGGACGTGGATTTTGAAAATTCTAGAGAGAATTTTAAAAGCTTCAACAGAATTTCAACAATTTTGAGAGGGATTTGAAAAGTTTCAATGGGAATGGGAAGAATTGGGACAAAAATTGGAAAATTTTTAAGGGACTTTGAAAAAATTTCAACTGGAATTTTAGCCATTTTGTTACGTGAAATTGTAAACATTTGGCCACGGATTTTGAAAATTCTAGAGAGAATTTTAAAAGCTTCAACAGAATTTCATCAATTTTGAGAGGGATTTGAAAAGTTTCAATGGGAATGGGAAGAATTGGGACAAAAATTGGAAAATTTTTCAGGGACTTTGAAAAAATTTCAACTGGAATTTTAGCCATTTTTTGACGTGAAATTGTAAACATGTGGCCATGGATTTTGAAAATTCTAGAGAGAATTTTAAAAGCTTCAAGAGAATTTCAACAATTTTGAGAGGGATTTGAAAAGTTTCAATGGGAATGGGAAGAATTGGGACAAAAATTGGAAAATTTTTAAGGGACTTTGAAAAAATTTCAACTGGAATTTTAGCCATTTTTTGACGTGAAATTGTAAACATGTGGACATGGATTTTGAAAATTCTAGAGAGAATTTTAAAAGCTTCAACAGAATTTCAACACTTTTGAGGGGGATTTGAAAAGTTTCAATGGGAATGGGAAGAATTGGGACAAAAATTGGAAAATTTTTCAGGGACTTTGAAAAAATTTCAACTGGAATTTTAGCCATTTTTTGACGTGAAATTGTAAACATGTGGACATAGATTTTGAAAATTCTAGAGAGAATTTTAAAAGCTTCAACAGAATTTCAACAATTTTGAGAGGGATTTGAAAAGTTTCAATGGGAATGGGAAGAATTGGGACAAAAATTGGAAAATTTTTAAGGGACTTTGAAAAAATTTCAACTGGAATTTTAGCAATTTTTTGACGTGAAATTGTAAACATGTGGACATGGATTTTGAAAATTCTAGAGAGAATTTTAAAAGCTTCAAGAGAATTTCAACAATTTTGAGAGGGATTTGAAAAGTTTCAATGGGAATGGGAAGAATTGGGACAAAAATTGGAAAATTTTTAAGGGACTTTGAAAAAATTTCAACTGGATTTTACTCATTTTTTGACGTGAAGTTGTAAACATGTGGCCATGGATTTTGAAAATTCTAGAGAGAATTTTTAAAGCTATAAGAGAATTTCAACAATTTTGAGAGGGATTTGAAAAGTTTCAATGGGAATGGGAAGAATTGGGACAAAAATTGGAACATTTTTCAGGGACTTTGAAAAAATTTCAACTGGAATTTTAGCCATTTTTTATACGTGAAATTGTAAACATGTGGACATGGATTTTGAAAATTCTAGAGAGAATTTTAAAGGCTTCAAGAGAATTTCAACAATTTTGAGAGGGATTTGTAAAGTTTCAATGGGAATGGGAAGAATTGGGACAAAAATTGGAAAATTTTTCAGGGACTTTGAAAAAATTTCAACTGGAATTTTAGCCATTTTTTGACGTGAAATTGTAAACATGTGGACATGGATTTTGAAAATTCTAGAGAGAATTTTAAAAGCTTCAAGAGAATTTCAACAATTTTGAGAGGGATTTGAAAAGTTTCAATGGGAATGGGAAGAATTGGGACAAAAATTGGAAAATTTTTAAGGGACTTTGAAAAAATTCCAACTGGAATTTTAGCCATTTTTTGACGTGAAATTGTAAACATGTGGACGTGGATTTTGAAAATTCTAGAGAGAATTTTAAAAGCTTCAACAGAATTTCAACAATTTTGAGAGGGATTTGAAAAGTTTCAATGGGAATGGGAAGAATTGGGACAAAAATTGGAAAATTTTTAAGGGACTTTGAAAAAATTTCAACTGGAATTTTAGCCATTTTTTGACGTGAAGTTGTAAACATGTGGACATGGATTTTGAAAATTCTAGAGAGAATTTTAAAAGCTTCAACAGAATTTCTACAATTTTGAGAGGGATTTGAAAAGTTTCAATGGGAATGGGAAGAATTGGGACAAAAATTGGAAAATTTTTCAGGGACTTTGAAAAAATTTCAACTGGAATTTTAGCCATTTTGTTACGTGAAATTGTAAACATGTGGCCACGGATTTTGAAAATTCTAGAGAGAATTTTAAAAGCTTCAAGAGAATTTCAACAATTTGGAGAGGGATTTGAAAAGTTTCAATGGGAATGGGAAGAATTGGGACAAAAATTGGAAAATTTTTAAGGGACTTTGAAAAAATTTCAACTGGAATTTTAGCATTTTTTTGACGTGAAATTGTAAACATGTGGCCATGGATTTTGAAAATTCTAGAGAGAATTTTAAAAGCTTCAACAGAATTTCAACAATTTTGAGAGGGATTTGAAAAGTTTCAATGGGAATGGGAAGAATTGGGACAAAAATTGGAAAATTTTTCAGGGACTTTGAAAAAATTTCAACTGGAATTTTAGCCATTTTTTGACGTGAAATTGTAAACATGTGGCCATGGATTTTGAAAATTCTAGAGAGAATTTTAAAAGCTTCAACAGAATTTCAACAATTTTGAGAGGGATTTGAAAAGTTTCAATGGGAATGGGAAGAATTGGGACAAAAATTGGAAAATTTTTAAGGGACTTTGAAAAAATTCCAACTGGAATTTTAGCCATTTTTTGACGTGAAATTGTAAACATGTTGAAGTGGATTTTGAAAATTCTAGAGAGAATTTTAAAAGCTGCAACAGAATTTCAACAATTTTGAGAGGGATTTGAAAAGTTTCAATGGGAATGGGAAGAATTGGGACAAAAATTGGAAAATTTTTAAGGGACTTTGAAAAAATTTCAACTGGAATTTTAGCCATTTTTTGACGTGAAATTGTAAACATGTGGACATGGATTTTGAAAATTCTAGAGAGAATTTTAAAAGCTTCAACAGAATTTCAACACTTTTGAGAGGGATTTGAAAAGTTTCAATGGGAATGGGAAGAATTGGGACAAAAATTGGAAAATTTTTAAGGGACTTTGAAAAAATTTCAACTGGAATTTTAGCCATTTTTTGACGTAAAATTGTAAACATGTGGACATGGATTTTGAAAATTCTAGAGAGAATTTTAAAAGCTTTAACAGAATTTCTACAATTTTGAGAGGGATTTGAAAAGTTTCAATGGGAATGGGAAGAATTGGGACAAAAATTGGAAAATTTTTAAGGGACTTTGAAAAAATTTCAACTGGAATTTTAGCCATTTTTTGACGTGAAATTGTAAACATGTGGACATGGATTTTGAAAATTCTAGAGAGAATTTTAAAAGCTTCAAGAGAATTTCAACAATTTTGAGAGGGATTTGAAAAGTTTCAATGGGAATGGGAAGAATTGGGACAAAAATTGGAAAATTTTTAAGGGACTTTGAAAAAATTTCAACTGGAATTTTAGCCATTTTTTGACGTGAAGTTGTAAACATGTGGACATGGATTTTGAAAATTCTAGAGAGAATTTTAAAAGCTTCAAGAGAATTTCAACAATTTTGAGAGGGATTTGAAAAGTTTCAATGGGAATGGGAAGAATTGGGACAAAAATTGGAAAATTTTTAAGGGACTTTGAAAAAATTTCAACTGGACATTTTTTTACGTGAAATTGTAAACATGTGGACATGGATTTTGAAAATTCTAGAGAGAATTTTAAAAGCTTCAAGAGAATTTCAACAATTTTGAGAGGGATTTGAAAAGTTTCAATGGGAATGGGAAGAATTGGGACAAAAATTGGAAAATTTTTCAGGGACTTTGAAAAAATTTCAACTGGAATTTTAGCCATTTTTTGACGTGAAATTGTAAACATGTGGACATGGATTTTGAAAATTCTAGAGAGAATTTTAAAAGCTTCAACAGAATTTCAACAATTTTGAGAGGGATTTGAAAAGTTTCAATGGGAATGGGAAGAATTGGGACAAAAATTGGAAAATTTTTAAGGGACTTTGAAAAAATTTCAACTGGAATTTTAGCCATTTTTTGACGTGAAATTGTAAACATGTGGACATGGATTTTGAAAATTATAGAGAGAATTCTAAAAGCTTCAACAGAATTTCAACAATTTTGAGAGGGATTTGAAAAGTTTCAATGGGAATGGGAAGAATTGGGACAAAAATTGGAAAATTTTTAAGGGACTTTGAAAAAATTTCAACTGGAATTTTAGCCATTTTTTGACGTGAAATTGTAAACATGTGGACATGGATTTTGAAAATTCTAGAGAGAATTTTAAAAGCTTCAAGAGAATTTCAACAATTTTGAGAGGGATTTGAAAAGTTTCAATGGGAATGGGAAGAATTGGGACAGAAATTGGAAAATTTTTCAGGGACTTTGAAAAAATTTCAACTGGAATTTTAGCCATTTTTTATGTGAAATTGTATACATGTGGACATGGATTTTGAAAATTCTAGAGAGAATTTTAAAAGCTTCAAGAGAATTTCAACAATTTTGAGAGGGATTTGAAAAGTTTCAATGGGAATGGGAAGAATTGGGACAAAAATTGGAAAATTTTTAAGGGACTTTGAAAAAATTTCAACTGGAATTTTAGCCATTTTTTTATGTGAAATTGTAAACATGTGGACATGGATTTTGAAAATTCTAGAGAGAATTCTAAAAGCTTCAACAGAATTTCAACAATTTTGAGAGGGATTTGAAAAGTTTCAATGGGAATGGGAAGAATTGGGACAAAAATTGGAAAATTTTTAAGGGACTTTGAAAAAATTTCAACTGGAATTTTAGCCATTTTTTGACGTGAAATTGTAAACATGTGGACATGGATTTTGAAAATTCTAGAGAGAATTTTAAAAGCTTCAACAGAATTTCAACAATTTTGAGAGGGATTTGAAAAGTTTCAATGGGAATGGGAAGAATTGGGACAAAAATTGGAAAATTTTTAAGGGACTTTGAAAAAATTTCAACTGGAATTTTAGCCATTTTTTGACGTGAAATTGTAAACATGTGGACATGGATTTGAAAATTCTAGAGAGAATTTTAAAAGCTTCAACAGAATTTCAACAATTTTGAGAGGGATTTGAAAAGTTTCAATGGGAATGGGAAGAATTGGGACAAAAATTGGAAAATTTTGAAGGGACTTTGAAAAAATTTCAACTGGAATTTTAGCCATTTTTTGACGTGAAATTATAAACATGTGGCCATGGACTTTGAAAATTCTAGAGAGAATTTTAAAAGCTTCAACAGAATTTCAACAATTTTGAGAGGGATTTGAAAAGTTTCAATGGGAATGGGAAGAATTGGGACAAAAATTGGAAAATTTTTAAGGGACTTTGAAAAAATTTCAACTGGAATTTTAGCCATTTTTTGACGTGAAATTGTGAACATGTGGACATGGATTTTGAAAATTCTAGAGAGAATTTTAAAAGCTTCAAGAGAATTTCAACAATTTTGAGAGGGATTTGAAAAGTTTCAATGGGAATGGGAAGAATTGGGACAAAAATTGGAAAATTTTTCAGGGACTTTGAAAAAATTTCAACTGGAATTTTAGCGTTTTTTTTACGTGAAATTGTAAACATGTGGCCATGGATTTTGAAAATTCTAGAGAGAATTTTAAAAGCTTCAAGAGAATTTCAACAATTTTGAGAGGGATTTGAAAAGTTTCAATGGGAATGGGAAGAATTGGGACAAAAATTGGAAAATTTTTAAGGGACTTTGAAAAAATTTCAACTGGAATTTTAGCAATTTTTTAATGTGATATTGTAAACATGTGGCCATGGATTTTGAAAATTCTAGAGAGAATTTTAAAAGCTTCAACAGAATTTCAACAATTTTGAGAGGGATTTGAAAAGTTTCAATGGGAATGGGAAGAATTGGGACAAAAATTGGAAAATTTTTAAGGGACTTTGAAAAAATTTCAACTGGAATTTTAGCCATTTTTTGACGTGAAATTGTAAACATGTGGCCATGGATTTTGAAAATTCTAGAGAGAATTTTAAAAGCTTCAAGAGAATTTCAACAATTTTGAGAGGGATTTGAAAAGTTTCAATGGGAATGGGAAGAATTGGGACAAAAATTGGAAAATTTTTAAGGGACTTTGAAAAAATTTCAACTGGAATTTTAGCCATTTTTTGACGTGAAATTGTAAACATGTGGACATGGATTTTGAAAATTCTAGAGAGAATTTTAAAAGCTTCAACAGAATTTCAACAATTTTGAGAGGGATTTGAAAAGTTTCAATGGGAATGGGAAGAATTGGGACAAAAATTGGAAAATTTTTAAGGGACTTTGAAAAAATTTCAACTGGAATTTTAGCCATTTTTTGACGTGAAATTGTAAACATGTGGACATGGATTTTGAAAATTATAGAGAGAATTCTAAAAGCTTCAACAGAATTTCAACAATTTTGAGAGGGATTTGAAAAGTTTCAATGGGAATGGGAAGAATTGGGACAAAAATTGGAAAATTTTTAAGGGACTTTGAAAAAATTTCAACTGGAATTTTAGCCATTTTTTGACGTGAAATTGTAAACATGTGGACATGGATTTTGAAAATTCTAGAGAGAATTTTAAAAGCTTCAAGAGAATTTCAACAATTTTGAGAGGGATTTGAAAAGTTTCAATGGGAATGGGAAGAATTGGGACAGAAATTGGAAAATTTTTCAGGGACTTTGAAAAAATTTCAACTGGAATTTTAGCCATTTTTTATGTGAAATTGTATACATGTGGACATGGATTTTGAAAATTCTAGAGAGAATTTTAAAAGCTTCAAGAGAATTTCAACAATTTTGAGAGGGATTTGAAAAGTTTCAATGGGAATGGGAAGAATTGGGACAAAAATTGGAAAATTTTTAAGGGACTTTGAAAAAATTTCAACTGGAATTTTAGCCATTTTTTGACGTGAAATTGTAAACATGTGGACATGGATTTTGAAAATTCTAGAGAGAATTCTAAAAGCTTCAACAGAATTTCAACAATTTTGAGAGGGATTTGAAAAGTTTCAATGGGAATGGGAAGAATTGGGACAAAAATTGGAAAATTTTTAAGGGACTTTGAAAAAATTTCAACTGGAATTTTAGCCATTTTTTGACGTGAAATTGTAAACATGTGGACATGGATTTTGAAAATTCTAGAGAGAATTTTAAAAGCTTCAACAGAATTTCAACAATTTTGAGAGGGATTTGAAAAGTTTCAATGGGAATGGGAAGAATTGGGACAAAAATTGGAAAATTTTTAAGGGACTTTGAAAAAATTTCAACTGGAATTTTAGCCATTTTTTGACGTGAAATTGTAAACATGTGGCCATGGATTTTGAAAATTCTAGAGAGAATTTTAAAAGCTTCAACAGAATTTCAACAATTTTGAGAGGGATTTGAAAAGTTTCAATGGGAATGGGAAGAATTGGGACAAAAATTGGAAAATTTTTAAGGGACTTTGAAAAAATTTCAACTGGAATTTTAGCCATTTTTTGACGTGAAATTATAAACATGTGGCCATGGATTTTGAAAATTCTAGAGAGAATTTTAAAAGCTTCAAGAGAATTTCAACAATTTTGAGAGGGATTTGAAAAGTTTCAATGGGAATGGGAAGAATTGGGACAAAAATTGGAAAATTTTTAAGGGACTTTGAAAAAATTTCAACTGGAATTTTAGCCATTTTTTGACGTGAAATTGTGAACATGTGGACATGGATTTTGAAAATTCTAGAGAGAATTTTAAAAGCTTCAAGAGAATTTCAACAATTTTGAGAGGGATTTGAAAAGTTTCAATGGGAATGGGAAGAATTGGGACAAAAATTGGAAAATTTTTCAGGGACTTTGAAAAAATTTCAACTGGAATTTTAGCGTTTTTTTTACGTGAAATTGTAAACATGTGGACATGGATTTTGAAAATTCTAGAGAGAATTTTAAAAGCTTCAAGAGAATTTCAACAATTTTGAGAGGGATTTGAAAAGTTTCAATGGGAATGGGAAGAATTGGGACAAAATTGGAAAATTTTTAAGGGACTTTGAAAAAATTTCAACTGGAATTTTAGCAATTTTTTAATGTGAAATTGTAAACATGTGGCCATGGATTTTGAAAATTCTAGAGAGAATTTTAAAAGCTTCAACAGAATTTCAACAATTTTGAGAGGGATTTGAAAAGTTTCAATGGGAATGGGAAGAATTGGGACAAAAATTGGAAAATTTTTAAGGGACTTTGAAAAAATTTCAACTGGAATTTTAGCCATTTTTTGACGTGAAATTGTAAACATGTGGCCATGGATTTTGAAAATTCTAGAGAGAATTTTAAAAGCTTCAAGAGAATTTCAACAATTTTGAGAGGGATTTGAAAAGTTTCAATGGGAATGGGAAGAATTGGGACAAAAATTGGAAAATTTTTAAGGGACTTTGTAAAAATTTCAACTGGAATTTTAGCCATTTTTTGACGTGAAATTCTAAACATGTGGACATGGATTTTGAAAATTCTAGAGAGAATTTTAAAAGCTTCAACAGAATTTCAACAATTTTGAGAGGGATTTGAAAAGTTTCAATGGGAATGGGAAGAATTGGGACAAAAATTGGAAAATTTTTAAGGGACTTTGAAAACATTTCAACTGGAATTTTAGCCATTTTGTTACATGAAATTGTAAACATGTGGCCATGGATTTTGAAAATTCTAGAGAGAATTTTAAAAGCTTCAAGAGAATTTCAACAATTTTGAGAGGGATTTGAAAAGTTTCAATGGGAATGGGAAGAATTGGGACAAAAATTGGAAAATTTTTAAGGGACTTTGAAAAAATTTCAACTGGAATTTTAGCCATTTTGTTACATGAAATTGTAAACATGTGGCCATAGATTTTGAAAATTCTAGAGAGAATTTTAAAAGCTTCAACAGAATTACAACAATTTTGAGAGGGATTTGAAAAGTTTCAATGGGAATGGGAAGAATTGGGACAAAAATTGGAAAATTTTTAAGGGACTTTGAAAAAATTTCAACTGGAATTTTAGCCATTTTGTTACATGAAATTGTAAACATGTGGCCATAGATTTTGAAAATTCTAGAGAGAATTTTAAAAGCTTCAACAGAATTACAACAATTTTGAGAGGGATTTGAAAAGTTTCAATGGGAATGGGAAGAATTGGGACAAAAATTGGAAAATTTTTAAGGGACTTTGAAAAAATTTCAACTGGAATTTTAGCCATTTTTTGACGTGAAATTGTAAACATGTGGCCATGGATTTTGAAAATTCTAGAGAGAATTTTAAAAGCTTCAACAGAATTTCAACAATTTTGAGAGGGATTTGAAAAGTTTCAATGGGAATGGGAAGAATTGGGACAAAAATTGGAAAATTTTTAAGGGACTTTGAAAAAATTTCAACTGGAATTTTAGCCATTTTTTGACGTGAAATTATAAACATGTGGCCATGGATTTTGAAAATTCTAGAGAGAATTTTAAAAGCTTCAAGAGAATTTCAACAATTTTGAGAGGGATTTGAAAAGTTTCAATGGGAATGGGAAGAATTGGGACAAAAATTGGAAAATTTTTAAGGGACTTTGAAAAAATTTCAACTGGAATTTTAGCCATTTTTTGACGTGAAATTGTGAACATGTGGACATGGATTTTGAAAATTCTAGAGAGAATTTTAAAAGCTTCAAGAGAATTTCAACAATTTTGAGAGGGATTTGAAAAGTTTCAATGGGAATGGGAAGAATTGGGACAAAAATTGGAAAATTTTTCAGGGACTTTGAAAAAATTTCAACTGGAATTTTAGCGTTTTTTTTACGTGAAATTGTAAACATGTGGACATGGATTTTGAAAATTCTAGAGAGAATTTTAAAAGCTTCAAGAGAATTTCAACAATTTTGAGAGGGATTTGAAAAGTTTCAATGGGAATGGGAAGAATTGGGACAAAAATTGGAAAATTTTTAAGGGACTTTGAAAAAATTTCAACTGGAATTTTAGCAATTTTTTAATGTGAAATTGTAAACATGTGGCCATGGATTTTGAAAATTCTAGAGAGAATTTTAAAAGCTTCAACAGAATTTCAACAATTTTGAGAGGGATTTGAAAAGTTTCAATGGGAATGGGAAGAATTGGGACAAAAATTGGAAAATTTTTAAGGGACTTTGAAAAAATTTCAACTGGAATTTTAGCCATTTTTTGACGTGAAATTGTAAACATGTGGCCATGGATTTTGAAAATTCTAGAGAGAATTTTAAAAGCTTCAAGAGAATTTCAACAATTTTGAGAGGGATTTGAAAAGTTTCAATGGGAATGGGAAGAATTGGGACAAAAATTGGAAAATTTTTAAGGGACTTTGTAAAAATTTCAACTGGAATTTTAGCCATTTTTTGACGTGAAATTCTAAACATGTGGACATGGATTTTGAAAATTCTAGAGAGAATTTTAAAAGCTTCAACAGAATTTCAACAATTTTGAGAGGGATTTGAAAAGTTTCAATGGGAATGGGAAGAATTGGGACAAAAATTGGAAAATTTTTAAGGGACTTTGAAAACATTTCAACTGGAATTTTAGCCATTTTGTTACATGAAATTGTAAACATGTGGCCATGGATTTTGAAAATTCTAGAGAGAATTTTAAAAGCTTCAAGAGAATTTCAACAATTTTGAGAGGGATTTGAAAAGTTTCAATGGGAATGGGAAGAATTGGGACAAAAATTGGAAAATTTTTAAGGGACTTTGAAAAAATTTCAACTGGAATTTTAGCCATTTTGTTACATGAAATTGTAAACATGTGGCCATAGATTTTGAAAATTCTAGAGAGAATTTTAAAAGCTTCAACAGAATTACAACAATTTTGAGAGGGATTTGAAAAGTTTCAATGGGAATGGGAAGAATTGGGACAAAAATTGGAAAATTTTTAAGGGACTTTGAAAAAATTTCAACTGGAATTTTAGCCATTTTTTGACGTGAAATTGTAAACATGTGGCCATGGATTTTGAAAATTCTAGAGAGAATTTTAAAAGCTTCAACAGAATTTCAACAATTTTGAGAGGGATTTGAAAAGTTTCAATGGGAATGGGAAGAATTGGGACAAAAATTGGAAAATTTTTAAGGGACTTTGAAAAAATTTCAACTGGAATTTTAGCCATTTTTTGACGTGAAATTGTAAACATGTGGCCATGGATTTTGAAAATTCTAGAGAGAATTTTAAAAGCTTCAACAGAATTTCATCAATTTTGAGAGGGATTTGAAAAGTTTCAATGGGAATGGGAAGAATTGGGACAAAAATTGGAAAATTTTTAAGGGACTTTGAAAAAATTTCAACTGGAATTTTAGCAATTTTTTGACGTGAAATTGTAAACATGTGGACATGGATTTTGAAAATTCTAGAGAGAATTTTAAAAGCTTCAAGAGAATTTCAACAATTTTGAGAGGGATTTGAAAAGTTTCAATGGGAATGGGAAGAATTGGGACAGAAATTGGAAAATTTTTAAGGGACTTTGAAAAAATTTCAACTGGAATTTTAGCAATTTTTTGACGTGAAATTGTAAACATGTGGACATGGATTTTGAAAATTCTAGAGAGAATTTTAAAAGCTTCAAGAGAATTTCAACAATTTTGAGAGGGATTTGAAAAGTTTCAATGGGAATGGGAAGAATTGGGACAAAAATTGGAAAATTTTTAAGGGACTTTGAAAAAATTTCAACTGGAATTTTAGCCATTTTGTTACGTGAAATTGTAAATATGTGGACATGGATTTTGAAAATTCTAGAGAGAATTTTAAAAGCTTCAACAGAATTTCATCAATTTTGAGAGGGATTTGAAAAGTTTCAATGGGAATGGGAAGAATTGGGACAAAAATTGGAAAATTTTTAAGGGACTTTGAAAAAATTTCAACTGGAATTTTAGCCATTTTTTGACGTGAAATTGTAAACATGTGGCCATGGATTTTGAAAATTCTAGAGAGAATTTTAAAAGCTTCAAGAGAATTTCAACAATTTTGAGAGGGATTTGAAAAGTTTCAATGGGAATGGGAAGAATTGGGACAAAAATTGGAAAATTTTTAAGGGACTTTGAAAAAATTTCAACTGGAATTTTAGCAATTTTTTTATGTGAAATTGTAAACATGTGGACATGGATTTTGAAAATTCTAGAGAGAATTTTAAAAGCTTCAACAGAATTTCAACAATGTTGAGAGGGATTTGAAAAGTTTCAATGGGAATGGGAAGAATTGGGACAGAAATTGGAAAATTTTTAAGGGACTTTGAAAAAATTTCAACTGGAATTTTAGCAATTTTTTGACGTGAAATTGTAAACATGTGGACATGGATTTTGAAAATTCTAGAGAGAATTTTAAAAGCTTCAACAGAATTACAACAATTTTGAGAGGGATTTGAAAAGTTTCAATGGGAATGGGAAGAATTGGGACAAAAATTGGAAAATTTTTAAGGGACTTTGAAAAAATTTCAACTGGAATTTTAGCATTTTTTTTACGTGAAATTGTAAACATGTGGCCATGGATTTTGGAAATTCTAGAGAGAATTTTAAAAGCTTTAACAGAATTTCTACAATTTTGAGAGGGATTTGAAAAGTTTCAATGGGAATGGGAAGAATTGGGACAGAAATTGGAAAATTTTTAAGGGACTTTGAAAAAATTTCAACTGGAATTTTAGCCATTTTTTGACGTGAAATTGTAAACATGTGGCCATGGATTTTGAAAATTCTAGAGAGAATTTTTAAAGCTTCAACAGAATTTCAACAATTTTGAGAGGGATTTGAAAAGTTTCAATGGGAATGGGAAGAATTGGGACAAAAATTGGAAAATTTTTCAGGGACTTTGAAAAAATTTCAACTGGAATTTTAGCCATTTTGTTACGTGAAATTGTAAACATGTGGACATGGATTTTGAAAATTCTAGAGAGAATTTTAAAAGCTTCAACAGAATTTCATCAATTTTGAGAGGGATTTGAAAAGTTTCAATGGGAATGGGAAGAATTGGGACAAAAATTGGAAAATTTTTAAGGGACTTTGAAAAAATTCCAACTGGAATTTTAGCCATTTTTTGACGTGAAATTGTAAACATGTGGACGTGGATTTTGAAAATTCTAGAGAGAATTTTAAAAGCTTTAACAGAATTTCAACAATTTTGAGAGGGATTTGAAAAGTTTCAATGGGAATGGGAAGAATTGGGACAAAAATTGGAAAATTTTTCAGGGACTTTGAAAAAATTTCAACTGGAATTTTAGCATTTTTTTTACGTGAAATTGTAAACATGTGGACATGGATTTTGAAAATTCTAGAGAGAATTTTAAAAGCTTCAAGAGAATTTCAACAATTTTGAGAGGGATTTGAAAAGTTTCCATGGGAATGGGAAGAATTGGGACAAAAATTGGAAAATTTTTAAGGGACTTTGAAAAAATTCCAACTGGAATTTTAGCAATTTTTTGACGTGAAATTGTAAACATGTGGACATGGATTTTGAAAATTCTAGAGAGAATTTTAAAAGCTTCAACAGAATTTCAACAATTTTGAGAGGGATTTGAAAAGTTTCAATGGGAATGGGAAGAATTGGGACAAAAATTGGAAAATTTTTAAGGGACTTTGAAAAAATTTCAACTGGAATTTTAGCCATTTTTTGACGTGAAATTGTAAACATGTGGACATGGATTTTGAAAATTCTAGAGAGAATTTTAAAAGCTTCAACAGAATTTCAACAATTTTGAGAGGGATTTGAAAAGTTTCAATGGGAATGGGAAGAATTGGGACAAAAATTGGAAAATTTTTAAGGGACTTTGAAAAAATTTCAACTGGAATTTTAGCCATTTTTTTATGTGAAATTGTAAACATGTGGACATGGATTTTGAAAATTCTAGAGAGAATTTTAAAAGCTTCAACAGAATTTCTACAATGTTGAGAGGGATTTGAAAAGTTTCAATGGGAATAGGAAGAATTGGGACAAAAATTGGAAAATTTTTCAGGGACTTTGAAAAAATTTCAACTGGAATTTTAGCCATTTTTTGACGTGAAATTGTAAACATGTGGCCATGGATTTTGAAAATTCTAGAGAGAATTTTAAAAGCTTCAAGAGAATTTCAACAATTTTGAGAGGGATTTGAAAAGTTTCAATGGGAATGGGAAGAATTGGGACAAAAATTGGAAAATTTTTAAGGGACTTTGAAAAAATTTCAACTGGAATTTTAGCAATTTTTTGACGTGAAATTGTAAACATGTTGAAGTGGATTTTGAAAATTCTAGAGAGAATTTTAAAAGCTTCAAGAGAATTTCAACAATTTTGAGAGGGATTTGAAAAGTTTCAATGGGAATGGGAAGAATTGGGACAAAAATTGGAAAATTTTTAAGGGACTTTGAAAAAATTTCAACTGGAATTTTAGCCATTTTTTTACGTGAAATTGTAAACATGTGGCCATAGATTTTGAAAATTCTAGAGAGAATTTTAAAAGCTTCAACAGAATTTCAACAATGTTGAGAGGGATTTGAAAAGTTTCAATGGGAATGGGAAGAATTGGGACAAAAATTGGAAAATTTTTAAGGGACTTTGAAAAAATTTCAACTGGAATTTTAGCATTTTTTTACGTGAAATTGTAAACATGTGGACATGGATTTTGAAAATTCTAGAGAGAATTTTAAAAGCTTTAACAGAATTTCTACAATTTTGAGAGGGATTTGAAAAGTTTCAATGGGAATGGGAAGAATTGGGACAAAAATTGGAAAATTTTTAAGGGACTTTGAAAAAATTTCAACTGGAATTTTAGCAATTTTGTTACGTGAAATTGTAAATATGTTGAAGTGGATTTTGAAAATTCTAGAGAGAATTTTAAAAGCTTCAACAGAATTTCAACAATTTTGAGAGGGATTTGAAAAGTTTCAATGGGAATGGGAAGAATTGGGACAGAAATTGGAAAATTTTTAAGGGACTTTGTAAAAATTTCAACTGGAATTTTAGCCATTTTTTGACGTGAAATTGTAAACATGTGGCCATGGATTTTGAAAATTCTAGAGAGAATTTTAAAAGCTTCAACAGAATTTCAACAATTTTGAGAGGGATTTGAAAAGTTTCAATGGGAATGGGAAGAATTGGGACAAAAATTGGAAAATTTTTAAGGGACTTTGAAAAAATTTCAACTGGAATTTTAGCCATTTTTTGACGTGAAATTGTAAACATGTGGCCATGGATTTTGAAAATTCTAGAGAGAATTTTAAAAGCTTCAACAGAATTTCATCAATTTTGAGAGGGATTTGAAAAGTTTCAATGGGAATGGGAAGAATTGGGACAAAAATTGGAAAATTTTTAAGGGACTTTGAAAAAATTTCAACTGGAATTTTAGCCATTTTTTGACGTGAAATTGTAAACATGTGGCCATGGATTTTGAAAATTCTAGAGAGAATTTTAAAAGCTTCAACAGAATTTCAACAATTTTGAGAGGGATTTGAAAAGTTTCAATGGGAATGGGAAGAATTGGGACAAAAATTGGAAAATTTTTCAGGGACTTTGAAAAAATTCCAACTGGAATTTTAGCCATTTTTTGACGTGAAATTGTAAACATGTGGACGTGGATTTTGAAAATTCTAGAGAGAATTTTAAAAGCTTCAACAGAATTTCAACACTTTTGAGAGGGATTTGAAAAGTTTCAATGGGAATGGGAAGAATTGGGACAAAAATTGGAAAATTTTTAAGGGACTTTGAAAAAATTTCAACTGGAATTTTAGCCATTTTTTTACGTGAAATTGTAAACATGTGGACATGGATTTTGAAAATTCTAGAGAGAATTTTAAAAGCTTCAACAGAATTTCAACAATGTTGAGAGGGATTTGAAAAGTTTCAATGGGAATGGGAAGAATTGGGACAAAAATTGGAACATTTTTCAGGGACTTTGAAAAAATTTCAACTGGAATTTTAGCCATTTTGTTACGTGAAATTGTAAACATGTGGCCACGGATTTTGAAAATTCTAGAGAGAATTTTAAAAGCTTCAACAGAATTTCAACAATTTTGAGAGGGATTTGAAAAGTTTCAATGGGAATGGGAAGAATTGGGACAAAAATTGGAAAATTTTTAAGGGACTTTGAAAAAATTTCAACTGGAATTTTAGCATTTTTTTTACGTGAAATTGTAAACATGTGGACATGGATTTTGAAAATTCTAGAGAGAATTTTAAAAGCTTTAACAGAATTTCTACAATTTTGAGAGGGATTTGAAAAGTTTCAATGGGAATGGGAAGAATTGGGACAAAAATTGGAAAATTTTAAGGGACTTTGAAAAAATTTCAACTGGAATTTTAGCAATTTTTTGACGTGAAATTGTAAACATGTGGACGTGGATTTTGAAAATTCTAGAGAGAATTTTAAAAGCTTCAACAGAATTTCAACACTTTTGAGAGGGATTTGAAAAGTTTCAATGGGAATGGGAAGAATTGGGACAGAATTTGGAAAATTTTTAAGGGACTTTGAAAAAATTTCAACTGGAATTTTAGCAATTTTGTTACGTGAAATTGTAAACATGTGGACATGGATTTTGAAAATTCTAGAGAGAATTTTAAAAGCTTCAACAGAATTTCAACAATTTTGAGAGGGATTTGAAAAGTTTCAATGGGAATGGGAAGAATTGGGACAAAAATTGGAAAATTTTTAAGGGACTTTGAAAAAATTTCAACTGGAATTTTAGCCATTTTTTTATGTGAAATTGTAAACATGTGGCCATGGATTTTGAAAATTCTAGAGAGAATTTTAAAAGCTTCAACAGAATTTCAACAATTTTGAGAGGGATTTGAAAAGTTTCAATGGGAATGGGAAGAATTGGGACAAAAATTGGAAAATTTTTAAGGGACTTTGAAAAAATTTCAACTGGAATTTTATCCATTTTGTTACGTGAAATTGTAAACATTTGGCCACGGATTTTGAAAATTGTAGAGAGAATTTTAAAAGCTTCAAGAGAATTTCAACAATTTTGAGAGGGATTTGAAAAGTTTCAATGGGAATGGGAAGAATTGGGACAAAAATTGGAAAATTTTTAAGGGACTTTGAAAAAATTTCAACTGGAATTTTAGCCATTTTTTTATGTGAAATTGTAAACATGTGGACATGGATTTTGAAAATTCTAGAGAGAATTTTAAAAGCTTCAAGAGAATTTCAACAATTTTGAGAGGGATTTGAAAAGTTTCAATGGGAATGGGAAGAATTGGGACAAAAATTGGAAAATTTTTAAGGGACTTTGAAAAAATTTCAACTGGAATTTTAGCCATTTTTTTACGTGAAATTGTAAACATGTGGCCATGGATATGGAAAATTCTAGAGAGAATTTTAAAAGCTTCAACAGAATTTCAACAATTTTGAGAGGGATTTGAAAAGTTTCAATGGGAATGGGAAGAATTGGGACAAAAATGGGAAAATTTTTCAGGGACTTTGAAAAAATTTCAACTGGAATTTTAGCCATTTTTTGACGTGAAATTGTAAACATGTGGCCATGGATATGGAAAATTCTAGAGAGAATTTTAAAAGCTTTAACAGAATTTCTACAATTTTGAGAGGGATTTGAAAAGTTTCAATGGGAATGGGAAGAATTGGGACAGAAATTGGAAAATTTTTCAGGGACTTTGAAAAAATTTCAACTGGAATTTTAGCCATTTTTTGACGTGAAATTGTAAACATGTGGCCATGGATTTTGAAAATTCTAGAGAGAATTTTAAAAGCTTCAACAGAATTTCAACAATTTTGAGAGGGATTTGAAAAGTTTCAATGGGAATGGGAAGAATTGGGACAAAAATTGGAAAATTTTTCAGGGACTTTGAAAAAATTTCAACTGGAATTTTAGCCATTTTGTTACGTGAAATTGTAAACATGTGGACATGGATTTTGAAAATTCTAGAGAGAATTTTAAAAGCTTCAACAGAATTTCATCAATTTTGAGAGGGATTTGAAAAGTTTCAATGGGAATGGGAAGAATTGGGACAAAAATTGGAAAATTTTTAAGGGACTTTGAAAAAATTTCAACTGGAATTTTAGCCATTTTTTGACGTGAAATTGTAAACATGTGGCCATGGATTTTGAAAATTCTAGAGAGAATTTTAAAAGCTTCAACAGAATTTCTACAATGTTGAGAGGGATTTGAAAAGTTTCAATGGGAATGGGAAGAATTGGGACAAAAATTGGAAAATTTTTAAGGGACTTTGAAAAAATTTCAACTGGAATTTTAGCCATTTTGTTACGTGAAATTGTGAACATGTGGCCACGGATTTTGAAAATTCTAGAGAGAATTTTAAAAGCTTCAACAGAATTTCAACAATTTTGAGAGGGATTTGAAAAGTTTCAATGGGAATGGGAAGAATTGGGACAAAAATTGGAAAATTTTTCAGGGACTTTGAAAAAATTTCAACTGGAATTTTAGCATTTTTTTTACGTGAAATTGTAAACATGTGGACATGGATTTTGAAAATTCTAGAGAGAATTTTAAAAGCTTTAACAGAATTTCTACAATTTTGAGAGGGATTTGAAAAGTTTCAATGGGAATGGGAAGAATTGGGACAAAAATTGGAAAATTTTTAAGGGACTTTGAAAAAATTCCAACTGGAATTTTAGCAATTTTTTGACGTGAAATTGTAAACATTTGGCCATGGATTTTGAAAATTCTAGAGAGAATTTTAAAAGCTTCAAGAGAATTTCAACAATTTTGAGAGGGATTTGAAAAGTTTCAATGGGAATGGGAAGAATTGGGACAAAAATTGGAAAATTTTTAAGGGACTTTGAAAAAATTCCAACTGGAATTTTAGCAATTTTTTGACGTGAAATTGTAAACATGTGGACATGGATTTTGAAAATTCTAGAGAGAATTTTAAAAGCTTCAACAGAATTTCAACAATTTTGAGAGGGATTTGAAAAGTTTCAATGGGAATGGGAAGAATTGGGACAAAAATTGGAAAATTTTTAAGGGACTTTGAAAAAATTTCAACTGGAATTTTAGCATTTTTTTTTACATGAAATTGTAAACATGTGGACATGGATTTTGAAAATTCTAGAGAGAATTTTAAAAGCTTCAACAGAATTTCAACAATTTTGAGAGGGATTTGAAAAGTTTCAATGGGAATGGGAAGAATTGGGACAAAAATTGGAAAATTTTTAAGGGACTTTGAAAAAATTTCAACTGGAATTTTAGCCATTTTGTTATGTGAAATTGTAAACATGTGGACATGGATTTTGAAAATTCTAGAGAGAATTTTAAAAGCTTCAACAGAATTTCTACAATGTTGAGAGGGATTTGAAAAGTTTCAATGGGAATAGGAAGAATTGGGACAAAAATTGGAAAATTTTTCAGGGACTTTGAAAAAATTTCAACTGGAATTTTAGCCATTTTTTTTACGTGAAATTGTAAACATGTGGACATGGATTTTGAAAATTCTAGAGAGAATTTTAAAAGCTTCAACAGAATTTCAACAATTTTGAGAGGGATTTGAAAAGTTTCAATGGGAATGGGAAGAATTGGGACAAAAATTGGAAAATTTTTAAGGGACTTTGAAAAAATTCCAACTGGAATTTTAGCAATTTTTTGACGTGAAATTGTAAACATGTTGAAGTGGATTTTGAAAATTCTAGAGAGAATTTTAAAAGCTTCAACAGAATTTCAACAATTTTGAGAGGGATTTGAAAAGTTTCAATGGGAATGGGAAGAATTGGGACAAAAATTGGAAAATTTTTAAGGGACTTTGAAAAAATTTCAACTGGAATTTTAGCCATTTTTTATGTGAAATTGTAAACATGTGGCCATAGATTTTGAAAATTCTAGCGAGAATTTTAAAAGCTTCAAGAGAATTTCAACAATTTTGAGAGGGATTTGAAAAGTTTCAATGGGAATGGGAAGAATTGGGACAAAAATTGGAAAATTTTTAAGGGACTTTGAAAAAATTTCAACTGGAATTTTAGCATTTTTTTTACGTGAAATTGTAAACATGTGGCCATGGATTTTGAAAATTCTAGAGAGAATTTTAAAAGCTTCAACAGAATTTCTACAATGTTGAGAGGGATTTGAAAAGTTTCAATGGGAATGGGAAGAATTGGGACAAAAATTGGAAAATTTTTAAGGGACTTTGAAAAAATTTCAACTGGAATTTTAGCCATTTTGTTACGTGAAATTGTGAACATGTGGCCACGGATTTTGAAAATTCTAGAGAGAATTTTAAAAGCTTCAACAGAATTTCAACAATTTTGAGAGGGATTTGAAAAGTTTCAATGGGAATGGGAAGAATTGGGACAAAAATTGGAAAATTTTTCAGGGACTTTGAAAAAATTTCAACTGGAATTTTAGCCATTTTGTTACGTGAAATTGTAAACATGTGGACATGGATTTTGAAAATTCTAGAGAGAATTTTAAAAGCTTCAACAGAATTTCAACAATTTTGAGAGGGATTTGAAAAGTTTCAATGGGAATGGGAAGAATTGGGACAAAAATTGGAAAATTTTTAAGGGACTTTGAAAAAATTTCAACTGGAATTTTAGCCATTTTTTTATGTGAAATTGTAAACATGTGGACATGGATTTTGAAAATTCTAGAGAGAATTTTAAAAGCTTCAACAGAATTTCAACAATTTTGAGAGGGATTTGAAAAGTTTCAATGGGAATGGGAAGAATTGGGACAAAAATTGGAAAATTTTTAAGGGACTTTGAAAAAATTTCAACTGGAATTTTAGCCATTTTTTTATGTGAAATTGTAAACATGTGGACATGGATTTTGAAAATTCTAGAGAGAATTTTAAAAGCTTCAACAGAATTTCTACAATGTTGAGAGGGATTTGAAAAGTTTCAATGGGAATAGGAAGAATTGGGACAAAAATTGGAAAATTTTTCAGGGACTTTGAAAAAATTTCAACTGGAATTTTAGCCATTTTTTTTACGTGAAATTGTAAACATGTGGACATGGATTTTGAAAATTCTAGAGAGAATTTTAAAAGCTTCAACAGAATTTCAACAATTTTGAGAGGGATTTGAAAAGTTTCAATGGGAATGGGAAGAATTGGGACAAAAATTGGAAAATTTTTAAGGGACTTTGAAAAAATTCCAACTGGAATTTTAGCAATTTTTTGACGTGAAATTGTAAACATGTTGAAGTGGATTTTGAAAATTCTAGAGAGAATTTTAAAAGCTTCAACAGAATTTCAACAATTTTGAGAGGGATTTGAAAAGTTTCAATGGGAATGGGAAGAATTGGGACAAAAATTGGAAAATTTTTAAGGGACTTTGAAAAAATTTCAACTGGAATTTTAGCCATTTTTTATGTGAAATTGTAAACATGTGGCCATAGATTTTGAAAATTCTAGCGAGAATTTTAAAAGCTTCAAGAGAATTTCAACAATTTTGAGAGGGATTTGAAAAGTTTCAATGGGAATGGGAAGAATTGGGACAAAAATTGGAAAATTTTTAAGGGACTTTGAAAAAATTTCAACTGGAATTTTAGCATTTTTTTTACGTGAAATTTTAAACATGTGGACATGGATTTTGAAAATTCTAGAGAGAATTTTAAAAGCTTTAACAGAATTTCTACAATTTTGAGAGGGATTTGAAAAGTTTCAATGGGAATGGGAAGAATTGGGACAGAAATTGGAAAATTTTTAAGGGACTTTGAAAAAATTTCAACTGGAATTTTAGCAATTTTGTTACGTGAAATTGTAAATATGTTGAAGTGGATTTTGAAAATTCTAGAGAGAATTTTAAAAGCTTCAACAGAATTTCAACAATTTTGAGAGGGATTTGAAAAGTTTCAATGGGAATGGGAAGAATTGGGACAAAAATTGGAAAATTTTTAAGGGACTTTGTAAAAATTTCAACTGGAATTTTAGCCATTTTTTGACGTGAAATTGTAAACATGTGGACATGGATTTTGAAAATTCTAGAGAGAATTTTAAAAGCTTCAACAGAATTTCAACAATTTTGAGAGGGATTTGAAAAGTTTCAATGGGAATGGGAAGAATTGGGACAAAAATTGGAAAATTTTTAAGGGACTTTGAAAAAATTTCAACTGGAATTTTAGCCATTTTTTGACGTGAAATTGTAAACATGTGGACATGGATTTTGAAAATTCTAGAGAGAATTTTAAAAGCTTCAACAGAATTTCATCAATTTTGAGAGGGATTTGAAAAGTTTCAATGGGAATGGGAAGAATTGGGACAAAAATTGGAAAATTTTTAAGGGACTTTGAAAAAATTTCAACTGGAATTTTAGCCATTTTTTGACGTGAAATTGTAAACATGTGGCCATGGATTTTGAAAATTCTAGAGAGAATTTTAAAAGCTTCAACAGAATTTCAACAATTTTGAGAGGGATTTGAAAAGTTTCAATGGGAATGGGAAGAATTGGGACAAAAATTGGAAAATTTTGAAGGGACTTTGAAAAAATTCCAACTGGAATTTTAGCCATTTTTTGACGTGAAATTGTAAACATGTGGACGTGGATTTTGAAAATTCTAGAGAGAATTTTAAAAGCTTCAACAGAATTTCAACAATTTTGAGAGGGATTTGAAAAGTTTCAATGGGAATGGGAAGAATTGGGACAAAAATTGGAAAATTTTTAAGGGACTTTGAAAAAATTTCAACTGGAATTTTAGCCATTTTTTTACGTGAAATTGTAAACATGTGGACATGGATTTTGAAAATTCTAGAGAGAATTTTAAAAGCTTCAACAGAATTTCAACAATTTTGAGAGGGATTTGAAAAGTTTCAATGGGAATGGGAAGAATTGGGACAAAAATTGGAAAATTTTTAAGGGACTTTGAAAAAATTTCAACTGGAATTTTAGCCATTTTGTTACGTGAAATTGTAAACATGTGGCCACGGATTTTGAAAATTCTAGAGAGAATTTTAAAAGCTTCAAGAGAATTTCAACAATTTTGAGAGGGATTTGAAAAGTTTCAATGGGAATGGGAAGAATTGGGACAAAAATTGGAAAATTTTTAAGGGACTTTGAAAAAATTTCAACTGGAATTTTAGCATTTTTTTTACGTGAAATTGTAAACATGTGGACATGGATTTTGAAAATTCTAGAGAGAATTTTAAAAGCTTTAACAGAATTTCTACAATTTTGAGAGGGATTTGAAAAGTTTCAATGGGAATGGGAAGAATTGGGACAAAAATTGGAAAATTTTAAGGGACTTTGAAAAAATTTCAACTGGAATTTTAGCAATTTTTTGACGTGAAATTGTAAACATGTGGACGTGGATTTTGAAAATTCTAGAGAGAATTTTAAAAGCTTCAACAGAATTTCAACAATTTTGAGAGGGATTTGAAAAGTTTCAATGGGAATGGGAAGAATTGGGACAGAAATTGGAAAATTTTTAAGGGACTTTGAAAAAATTCCAACTGGAATTTTAGCAATTTTGTTACGTGAAATTGTAAACATGTGGCCATGGATTTTGAAAATTCTAGAGAGAATTTTAAAAGCTTCAACAGAATTTCAACAATTTTGAGAGGGATTTGAAAAGTTTCAATGGGAATGGGAAGAATTGGGACAAAAATTGGAAAATTTTTAAGGGACTTTGAAAAAATTCCAACTGGAATTTTAGCCATTTTTTGACGTGAAATTGTAAACATGTGGCCATGGATTTTGAAAATTCTAGAGAGAATTTTAAAAGCTTCAACAGAATTTCAACAATTTTGAGAGGGATTTGAAAAGTTTCAATGGGAATGGGAAGAATTGGGACAAAAATTGGAAAATTTTTAAGGGACTTTGAAAAAATTTCAACTGGAATTTTAGCCATTTTTTGACGTGAAATTGTAAACATGTGGCCATGGATTTTGAAAATTCTAGAGAGAATTTTAAAAGCTTCAACAGAATTTCAACAATTTTGAGAGGGATTTGAAAAGTTTCAATGGGAATGGGAAGAATTGGGACAAAAATTGGAAAATTTTTAAGGGACTTTGAAAAAATTCCAACTGGAATTTTAGCCATTTTTTGACATGAAATTGTAAACATGTGGACGTGGATTTTGAAAATTCTAGAGAGAATTTTAAAAGCTTCAACAGAATTTCAACAATTTTGAGAGGGATTTGAAAAGTTTCAATGGGAATGGGAAGAATTGGGACAAAAATTGGAAAATTTTTAAGGGACTTTGAAAAAATTTCAACTGGAATTTTATCCATTTTCTTACGTGAAATTGTAAACATTTGGCCACGGATTTTGAAAATTCTAGAGAGAATTTTAAAAGCTTCAACAGAATTTCAACAATTTTGAGAGGGATTTGAAAAGTTTCAATGGGAATGGGAAGAATTGGGACAAAAATTGGAAAATTTTTAAGGGACTTGGAGAAAATTTCAACTGGAATTTTAGCCATTTTTTTATGTGAAATTGTAAACATGTGGACATGGATTTTGAAAATTCTAGAGAGAATTTTAAAAGCTTCAAGAGAATTTCAACAATTTTGAGAGGGATTTGAAAAGTTTCAATGGGAATGGGAAGAATTGGGACAAAAATTGGAAAATTTTTAAGGGACTTTGAAAAAATTTCAGCTGGAATTTTAGCCATTTTTTTACGTGAAATTGTAAACATGTGGACATGGGTTTTGAAAATTCTAGAGAGAATTTTAAAAGCTTCAAGAGAATTTCAACAATTTTGAGAGGGATTTGAAAAGTTTCAATGGGAATGGGAAGAATTGGGACAAAAATTGGAAAATTTTTCAGGGACTTTGAAAAAATTTCAACTGGAATTTTAGCCATTTTTTGACGTGAAATTGTAAACATGTGGCCATGGATTTTGAAAATTCTAGAGAGAATTTTAAAAGCTTCAAGAGAATTTCAACAATTTTGAGAGGGATTTGAAAAGTTTCAATGGGAATGGGAAGAATTGGGACAAAAATTGGAAAATTTTTAAGGGACTTTGAAAAAATTTCAACTGGAATTTTAGCATTTTTTTTACGTGAAATTGTAAACATGTGGACATGGATTTTGAAAATTCTAGAGAGAATTTTAAAAGCTTTAACAGAATTTCTACAATTTTGAGAGGGATTTGAAAAGTTTCAATGGGAATGGGAAGAATTGGGACAGAAATTGGAAAATTTTTAAGGGACTTTGAAAAAATTTCAACTGGAATTTTAGCAATTTTGTTACGTGAAATTGTAAATATGTTGAAGTGGATTTTGAAAATTCTAGAGAGAATTTTAAAAGCTTCAACAGAATTTCAACAATTTTGAGAGGGATTTGAAAAGTTTCAATGGGAATGGGAAGAATTGGGACAAAAATTGGAAAATTTTTAAGGGACTTTGTAAAAATTTCAACTGGAATTTTAGCCATTTTTTGACGTGAAATTGTAAACATGTGGACATGGATTTTGAAAATTCTAGAGAGAATTTTAAAAGCTTCAACAGAATTTCAACAATTTTGAGAGGGATTTGAAAAGTTTCAATGGGAATGGGAAGAATTGGGACAGAAATTGGAAAATTTTTAAGGGACTTTGAAAAAATTTCAACTGGAATTTTAGCCATTTTTTGACGTGAAATTGTAAACATGTGGACATGGATTTTGAAAATTCTAGAGAGAATTTTAAAAGCTTCAACAGAATTTCATCAATTTTGAGAGGGATTTGAAAAGTTTCAATGGGAATGGGAAGAATTGGGACAAAAATTGGAAAATTTTTAAGGGACTTTGAAAAAATTTCAACTGGAATTTTAGCCATTTTTTGACGTGAAATTGTAAACATGTGGCCATGGATTTTGAAAATTCTAGAGAGAATTTTAAAAGCTTCAACAGAATTTCAACAATTTTGAGAGGGATTTGAAAAGTTTCAATGGGAATGGGAAGAATTGGGACAAAAATTGGAAAATTTTTAAGGGACTTTGAAAAAATTCCAACTGGAATTTTAGCCATTTTTTGACGTGAAATTGTAAACATGTGGACGTGGATTTTGAAAATTCTAGAGAGAATTTTAAAAGCTTCAAGAGAATTTCAACAATTTTGAGAGGGATTTGAAAAGTTTCAATGGGAATGGGAAGAATTGGGACAAAAATTGGAAAATTTTTAAGGGACTTTGAAAAAATTTCAACTGGAATTTTAGCCATTTTTTTACGTGAAATTGTAAACATGTGGACATGGATTTTGAAAATTCTAGAGAGAATTTTAAAAGCTTCAACAGAATTTCAACAATTTTGAGAGGGATTTGAAAAGTTTCAATGGGAATGGGAAGAATTGGGACAAAAATTGGAAAATTTTTAAGGGACTTTGAAAAATTTCAACTGGAATTTTAGCCATTTTGTTACGTGAAATTGTAAACATGTGGCCACGGATTTTGAAAATTCTAGAGAGAATTTTAAAAGCTTCAAGAGAATTTCAACAATTTTGAGAGGGATTTGAAAAGTTTCAATGGGAATGGGAAGAATTGGGACAAAAATTGGAAAATTTTTAAGGGACTTTGAAAAAATTTCAACTGGAATTTTAGCATTTTTTTTACGTGAAATTGTAAACATGTGGACATGGATTTTGAAAATTCTAGAGAGAATTTTAAAAGCTTTAACAGAATTTCTACAATTTTGAGAGGGATTTGAAAAGTTTCAATGGGAATGGGAAGAATTGGGACAAAAATTGGAAAATTTTAAGGACTTTGAAAAAATTTCAACTGGAATTTTAGCAATTTTTTGACGTGAAATTGTAAACATGTGGACGTGGATTTTGAAAATTCTAGAGAGAATTTTAAAAGCTTCAAGAGAATTTCAACAATTTGGAGAGGGATTTGAAAAGTTTCAATGGGAATGGGAAGAATTGGGACAAAAATTGGAAAATTTTTAAGGGACTTTGAAAAAATTTCAACTGGAATTTTAGCCATTTTTTTATGTGAAATTGTAAACATGTGGACATGGATTTTGAAAATTCTAGAGAGAATTTTAAAAGCTTCAAGAGAATTTCAACAATTTTGAGAGGGATTTGAAAAGTTTCAATGGGAATGGGAAGAATTGGGACAAAAATTGGAAAATTTTTAAGGGACTTTGAAAAAATTTCAACTGGAATTTTAGCCATTTTTTGACGTGAAATTGTAAACATGTGGACATGGATTTTGAAAATTCTAGAGAGAATTTTAAAAGCTTCAAGAGAATTTCAACAATTTTGAGAGGGATTTGAAAAGTTTCAATGGGAATGGGAAGAATTGGGACAAAAATTGGAAAATTTTTCAGGGACTTTGAAAAAATTTCAACTGGAATTTTAGCCATTTTTTGACGTGAAATTGTAAACATGTGGCCATGGATTTTGAAAATTCTAGAGAGAATTTTAAAAGCTTCAACAGAATTTCAACAATTTTGAGAGGGATTTGAAAAGTTTCAATGGGAATGGGAAGAATTGGGACAAAAATTGGATAATTTTTAAGGGACTTTGAAAAAATTTCAACTGGAATTTTAGCATTTTTTTTACGTGAAATTGTAAACATGTGGACATGGATTTTGAAAATTCTAGAGAGAATTTTAAAAGCTTTAACAGAATTTCTACAATTTTGAGAGGGATTTGAAAAGTTTCAATGGGAATGGGAAGAATTGGGACAAAAATTGGAAAATTTTTCAGGGACTTTGAAAAAATTTCAACTGGAATTTTAGCCATTTTTTGACGTGAAATTGTAAACATGTGGCCATGGATTTTGAAAATTCTAGAGAGAATTTTAAAAGCTTCAACAGAATTTCAACAATTTTGAGAGGGATTTGAAAAGTTTCAATGGGAATGGGAAGAATTGGGACAAAAATTGGAAAATTTTTAAGGGACTTTGAAAAAATTCCAACTGGAATTTTAGCCATTTTTTGACGTGAAATTGTAAACATGTGGACGTGGATTTTGAAAATTCTAGAGAGAATTTTAAAAGCTTCAAGAGAATTTCTACAATGTTGAGAGGGATTTGAAAAGTTTCAATGGGAATGGGAAGAATTGGGACAAAAATTGGAAAATTTTTAAGGGACTTTGAAAAAATTTCAACTGGAATTTTAGCCATTTTTTTACGTGAAATTGTAAACATGTGGACATGGATTTTGAAAATTCTAGAGAGAATTTTAAAAGCTTCAACAGAATTTCAACAATTTTGAGAGGGATTTGAAAAGTTTCAATGGGAATGGGAAGAATTGGGACAAAAATTGGAAAATTTCTCAGGGACTTTGAAAAAATTTCAACTGGAATTTTAGCCATTTTTTTGACGTGAAATTGTAAACATGTGGCCACGGATTTTGAAAATTCTAGAGAGAATTTTAAAAGCTTCAAGAGAATTTCAACAATTTTGAGAGGGATTTGAAAAGTTTCAATGGGAATGGGAAGAATTGGGACAAAAATTGGAAAATTTTTAAGGGACTTTGAAAAAATTTCAACTGGAATTTTAGCATTTTTTTTACGTGAAATTGTAAACATGTGGACATGGATTTTGAAAATTCTAGAGAGAATTTTAAAAGCTTTAACAGAATTTCTACAATTTTGAGAGGGATTTGAAAAGTTTCAATGGGAATGGGAAGAATTGGGACAAAAATTGGAAAATTTTAAGGGACTTTGAAAAAATTTCAACTGGAATTTTAGCAATTTTTTGACGTGAAATTGTAAACATGTGGACGTGGATTTTGAAAATTCTAGAGAGAATTTTAAAAGCTTCAACAGAATTTCAACAATTTTGAGAGGGATTTGAAAAGTTTCAATGGGAATGGGAAGAATTGGGACAGAAATTGGAAAATTTTTAAGGGACTTTGAAAAAATTCCAACTGGAATTTTAGCAATTTTGTTACGTGAAATTGTAAACATGTGGACATGGATTTTGAAAATTCTAGAGAGAATTTTAAAAGCTTCAACAGAATTTCAACAATTTTGAGAGGGATTTGAAAAGTTTCAATGGGAATGGGAAGAATTGGGACAAAAATTGGAAAATTTTTAAGGGACTTTGAAAAAATTCCAACTGGAATTTTAGCCATTTTTTGACGTGAAATTGTAAACATGTGGCCATGGATTTTGAAAATTCTAGAGAGAATTTTAAAAGCTTCAACAGAATTTCAACAATTTTGAGAGGGATTTGAAAAGTTTCAATGGGAATGGGAAGAATTGGGACAAAAATTGGAAAATTTTTAAGGGACTTTGAAAAAATTTCAACTGGAATTTTAGCCATTTTTTGACGTGAAATTGTAAACATGTGGCCATGGATTTTGAAAATTCTAGAGAGAATTTTAAAAGCTTCAACAGAATTTCAACAATTTTGAGAGGGATTTGAAAAGTTTCAATGGGAATGGGAAGAATTGGGACAAAAATTGGAAAATTTTTAAGGGACTTTGAAAAAATTCCAACTGGAATTTTAGCCATTTTTTGACATGAAATTGTAAACATGTGGACGTGGATTTTGAAAATTCTAGAGAGAATTTTAAAAGCTTCAACAGAATTTCAACAATTTTGAGAGGGATTTGAAAAGTTTCAATGGGAATGGGAAGAATTGGGACAAAAATTGGAAAATTTTTAAGGGACTTTGAAAAAATTTCAACTGAATTTTATCCATTTTCTTACGTGAAATTGTAAACATTTGGCCACGGATTTTGAAAATTCTAGAGAGAATTTTAAAAGCTTCAACAGAATTTCAACAATTTTGAGAGGGATTTGAAAAGTTTCAATGGGAATGGGAAGAATTGGGACAAAAATTGGAAAATTTTTAAGGGACTTTGAAAAAATTTCAACTGGAATTTTAGCCATTTTTTTATGTGAAATTGTAAACATGTGGACGTGGATTTTGAAAATTCTAGAGAGAATTTTAAAAGCTTCAAGAGAATTTCAACAATTTTGAGAGGGATTTGAAAAGTTTCAATGGGAATGGGAAGAATTGGGACAAAAATTGGAAAATTTTTAAGGGACTTTGAAAAAATTTCAACTGGAATTTTAGCATTTTTTTTACGTGAAATTGTAAACATGTGGACATGGATTTTGAAAATTCTAGAGAGAATTTTAAAAGCTTTAACAGAATTTCTACAATTTTGAGAGGGATTTGAAAAGTTTCAATGGGAATGGGAAGAATTGGGACAAAAATTGGAAAATTTTAAGGGACTTTGAAAAAATTTCAACTGGAATTTTAGCAATTTTTTGACGTGAAATTGTAAACATGTGGACGTGGATTTTGAAAATTCTAGAGAGAATTTTAAAAGCTTCAACAGAATTTCAACAATTTTGAGAGGGATTTGAAAAGTTTCAATGGGAATGGGAAGAATTGGGACAAAAATTGGAAAATTTTTAAGGGACTTTGAAAAAATTTCAACTGGAATTTTAGCCATTTTTTGACGTGAAATTGTAAACATGTGGCCATGGATTTTGAAAATTCTAGAGAGAATTTTAAAAGCTTCAACAGAATTTCTACAATTTTGAGAGGGATTTGAAAAGTTTCAATGGGAATGGGAAGAATTGGGACAAAAATTGGAAAATTTTTAAGGGACTTTGAAAAAATTCCAACTGGAATTTTAGCCATTTTTTGACATGAAATTGTAAACATGTGGACGTGGATTTTGAAAATTCTAGAGAGAATTTTAAAAGCTTCAACAGAATTTCTACAATTTTGAGAGGGATTTGAAAAGTTTCAATGGGAATGGGAAGAATTGGGACAAAAATTGGAAAATTTTTAAGGGACTTTGAAAAAATTTCAACTGGAATTTTAGCCATTTTTTGACGTGAAATTGTAAACATGTGGACATGGATATGGAAAATTCTAGAGAGAATTTTAAAAGCTTCAACAGAATTTCAACAATTTTGAGAGGGATTTGAAAAGTTTCAATGGGAATGGGAAGAATTGGGACAAAAATTGGAAAATTTTTAAGGGACTTTGAAAAAATTTCAACTGGAATTTTAGCCATTTTTTGACGTGAAATTGTAAACATGTGGCCATGGATTTTGAAAATTCTAGAGAGAATTTTAAAAGCTTCAACAGAATTTCAACAATTTTGAGAGGGATTTGAAAAGTTTCAATGGGAATGGGAAGAATTGGGACAAAAATTGGAAAATTTTTAAGGGACTTTGAAAAAATTCCAACTGGAATTTTAGCCATTTTTTGACATGAAATTGTAAACATGTGGACGTGGATTTTGAAAATTCTAGAGAGAATTTTAAAAGCTTCAACAGAATTTCAACAATTTTGAGAGGGATTTGAAAAGTTTCAATGGGAATGGGAAGAATTGGGACAAAAATTGGAAAATTTTTAAGGGACTTTGAAAAAATTTCAACTGGAATTTTATCCATTTTCTTACGTGAAATTGTAAACATTTGGCCACGGATTTTGAAAATTCTAGAGAGAATTTTAAAAGCTTCAACAGAATTTCAACAATTTTGAGAGGGATTTGAAAAGTTTCAATGGGAATGGGAAGAATTGGGACAAAAATTGGAAAATTTTTAAGGGACTTTGAAAAAATTTCAACTGGAATTTTAGCCATTTTTTTATGTGAAATTGTAAACATGTGGCCATGGATTTTGAAAATTCTAGAGAGAATTTTAAAAGCTTCAAGAGAATTTCAACAATTTTGAGAGGGATTTGAAAAGTTTCAATGGGAATGGGAAGAATTGGGACAAAAATTGGAAAATTTTTAAGGGACTTTGAAAAAATTTCAACTGGAATTTTAGCCATTTTTTTACGTGAAATTGTAAACATGTGGACATGGATTTTGAAAATTCTAGAGAGAATTTTAAAAGCTTCAACAGAATTTCAACAATTTTGAGAGGGATTTGAAAAGTTTCAATGGGAATGGGAAGAATTGGGACAAAAATTGGAAAATTTTTAAGGGACTTTGAAAAAATTCCAACTGGAATTTTAGCCATTTTTTGACGTGAAATTGTAAACATGTGGCCATGGATTTTGAAAATTCTAGAGAGAATTTTAAAAGCTTCAACAGAATTTCAACAATTTTGAGAGGGATTTGAAAAGTTTCAATGGGAATGGGAAGAATTGGGACAAAAATTGGAAAATTTTTAAGGGACTTTGAAAAAATTCCAACTGGAATTTTAGCCATTTTTTGACGTGAAATTGTAAACATGTGGACGTGGATTTTGAAAATTCTAGAGAGAATTTTAAAAGCTTCAAGAGAATTTCAACAATTTTGAGAGGGATTTGAAAAGTTTCAATGGGAATGGGAAGAATTTGGACAAAAATTGGAAAATTTTGAAGGGACTTTGAAAAAATTTCAACTGGAATTTTAGCCATTTTTTGACGTGAAATTGTAAACATGTGGCCATGGATTTTGAAAATTCTAGAGAGAATTTTAAAAGCTTCAAGAGAATTTCAACAATTTTGAGAGGGATTTGAAAAGTTTCAATGGGAATGGGAAGAATTGGGACAAAAATTGGAAAATTTTTAAGGGACTTTGAAAAAATTTCAACTGGAATTTTAGCATTTTTTTGACGTGAAATTGTAAACATGTGGACATGGATTTTGAAAATTCTAGAGAGAATTTTAAAAGCTTCAAGAGAATTTCTACAATTTTGAGAGGGATTTGAAAAGTTTCAATGGGAATGGGAAGAATTGGGACAAAAATTGGAAAATTTTTAAGGGACTTTGAAAAAATTTCAACTGGAATTTTAGCATTTTTTTGACGTGAAATTGTAAACATGTGGACGTGGATTTTGAAAATTCTAGAGAGAATTTTAAAAGCTTCAAGAGAATTTCAACAATTTTGAGAGGGATTTGAAAAGTTTCAATGGGAATGGGAAGAATTGGGACAGAAATTGGAAAATTTTTAAGGGACTTTGAAAAAATTTCAACTGGAATTTTAGCCATTTTTTGACGTGAAATTGTAAACATGTGGACATGGATTTTGAAAATTCTAGAGAGAATTTTAAAAGCTTCAACAGAATTTCATCAATTTTGAGAGGGATTTGAAAAGTTTCAATGGGAATGGGAAGAATTGGGACAAAAATTGGAAAATTTTGAAGGGACTTTGAAAAAATTTCAACTGGAATTTTAGCCATTTTTTGACGTGAAATTGTAAACATGTGGCCATGGATTTTGAAAATTCTAGAGAGAATTTTAAAAGCTTCAACAGAATTTCAACAATTTTGAGAGGGATTTGAAAAGTTTCAATGGGAATGGGAAGAATTGGGACAAAAATTGGAAAATTTTTAAGGGACTTTGAAAAAATTCCAACTGGAATTTTAGCCATTTTTTGACGTGAAATTGTAAACATGTGGACGTGGATTTTGAAAATTCTAGAGAGAATTTTAAAAGCTTCAACAGAATTTCAACAATTTTGAGAGGGATTTGGAAAGTTTCAATGGGAATGGGAAGAATTGGGACAAAAATTGGAAAATTTTTAAGGGACTTTGAAAAAATTTCAACTGGAATTTTAGCCATTTTTTTACGTGAAATTGTAAACATGTGGACATGGATTTTGAAAATTCTAGAGAGAATTTTAAAAGCTTCAACAGAATTTCAACAATTTTGAGAGGGATTTGAAAAGTTTCAATGGGAATGGGAAGAATTGGGACAAAAATTGGAAAATTTTTAAGGGACTTTGAAAAAATTCCAACTGGAATTTTAGCCATTTTGTTACGTGGAATTGTAAACATGTGGGCACGGATTTTGAAATTCTAGAGAGAATTTTAAAAGCTTCAAGAGAATTTCAACAATTTTGAGAGGGATTTGAAAAGTTTCAATGGGAATGGGAAGAATTGGGACAAAAATTGGAAAATTTTTAAGGGACTTTGAAAAAATTTCAACTGGAATTTTAGCAATTTTTTGACGTGAAATTGTAAACATGTGGACGTGGATTTTGAAAATTCTAGAGAGAATTTTAAAAGCTTCAACAGAATTTCAACAATTTTGAGAGGGATTTGAAAAGTTTCAATGGGAATGGGAAGAATTGGGACAGAAATTGGAAAATTTTTAAGGGACTTTGAAAAAATTTCAACTGGAATTTTAGCCATTTTTTGACGTGAAATTGTAAACATGTGGACATGGATATGGAAAATTCTAGAGAGAATTTTAAAAGCTTCAACAGAATTTCAACAATTTTGAGAGGGATTTGAAAAGTTTCAATGGGAATGGGAAGAATTGGGACAAAAATTGGAAAATTTTTCAGGGACTTTGAAAAAATTTCAACTGGAATTTTAGCCATTTTTTAATGTGAAATTGTAAACATGTGGCCATGGATTTTGAAAATTCTAGAGAGAATTTTTTAAAGCTTCAAGAGAATTTCAACAATTTTGAGAGGGATTTGAAAAGTTTCAATGGGAATGGGAAGAATTGGGACAAAAATTGGAAAATTTTTAAGGGACTTTGAAAAAATTTCAACTGGAATTTTAGCCATTTTTTGACGTGAAATTGTAAACATGTGGCCATGGGTTTTGAAAATTCTAGAGAGAATTTTAAATGCTTCAACAGAATTTCAACACTTTTGAGAGGGATTTGAAAAGTTTCAATGGGAATGGGAAGAATTGGGACAAAAATTGGAAAATTTTTAAGGGACTTTGAAAAAATTTCAACTGGAATTTTAGCCATTTTTTGACGTGAAATTGTAAACATGTGGACATGGATTTTGAAAATTCTAGAGAGAATTTTAAAAGCTTCAACAGAATTTCAACAATTTTGAGAGGGATTTGAAAAGTTTCAATGGGAATGGGAAGAATTGGGACAAAAATTGGAAAATTTTTCAGGGACTTTGAAAAAATTTCAACTGGAATTTTAGCCATTTTTTGACGTGAAATTGTAAACATGTGGCCATGGATTTTGAAAATTCAAGAGAGAATTTTAAAAGCTTCAAGAGAATTTCAACAATTTTGAGAGGGATTTGAAAAGTTTCAATGGGAATGGGAAGAATTGGGACAAAAATTGGAAAATTTTTAAGGGACTTTGAAAAAATTTCAACTGGAATTTTAGCCATTTTTTGACGTGAAATTGTAAACATGTGGCCATGGATTTTGAAAATTCTAGAGAGAATTTTAAAAGCTTCAACAGAATTTCAACAATTTTGAGAGGGATTTGAAAAGTTTCAATGGGAATGGAAGAATTGGGACAAAAATTGGAAAATTTTTAAGGGACTTTGAAAAATTTCAACTGGAATTTTAGCCATTTTTTGACGTGAAATTGTAAACATGTGGACATGGATATGGAAAATTCTAGAGAGAATTTTAAAAGCTTCAACAGAATTTCAACAATTTTGAGAGGGATTTGAAAAGTTTCAATGGGAATGGGAAGAATTGGGACAAAAATTGGAAAATTTTTCAGGGACTTTGAAAAAATTTCAACTGGAATTTTAGCCATTTTTTAATGTGAAATTGTAAACATGTGGCCATGGATTTTGAAAATTCTAGAGAGAATTTTTAAAGCTTCAAGAGAATTTCAACAATTTTGAGAGGGATTTGAAAAGTTTCAATGGGAATGGGAAGAATTGGGACAAAAATTGGAAAATTTTTAAGGGACTTTGAAAAAATTTCAACTGGAATTTTAGCCATTTTTTGACGTGAAATTGTAAACATGTGGCCATGGGTTTTGAAAATTCTAGAGAGAATTTTAAATGCTTCAACAGAATTTCAACACTTTTGAGAGGGATTTGAAAAGTTTCAATGGGAATGGGAAGAATTGGGACAAAAATTGGAAAATTTTTAAGGGACTTTGAAAAAATTTCAACTGGAATTTTAGCAATTTTTTGACGTGAAATTGTAAACATGTGGACATGGATTTTGAAAATTCTAGAGAGAATTTTAAAAGCTTCACAGAATTTCAACAATTTTGAGAGGGATTTGAAAAGTTTCAATGGGAATGGGAAGAATTGGGACAAAAATTGGAAAATTTTTCAGGGACTTTGAAAAAATTTCAACTGGAATTTTAGCCATTTTTTGACGTGAAATTGTAAACATGTGGCCATGGATTTTGAAAATTCAAGAGAGAATTTTAAAAGCTTCAAGAGAATTTCAACAATTTTGAGAGGGATTTGAAAAGTTTCAATGGGAATGGGAAGAATTGGGACAAAAATTGGAAAATTTTTCAGGGACTTTGAAAAAATTTCAACTGGAATTTTAGCATTTTTTTACGTGAAATTGTAAACATGTGGACATGGATTTTGAAAATTCTAGAGAGAATTTTAAAAGCTTCAACAGAATTTCAACAATTTTGAGAGGGATTTGAAAAGTTTCAATGGGAATGGGAAGAATTGGGACAAAAATTGGAAAATTTTTAAGGGACTTTGAAAAAATTTCAACTGGAATTTTAGCCATTTTTTTACGTGAAATTGTAAACATGTGGCCATGGATTTTGAAAATTCTAGAGAGAATTTTAAAAGCTTCAACAGAATTTCAACAATTTTGAGAGGGATTTGAAAAGTTTCAATGGGAATGGGAAGAATTGGGACAAAAATTGGAAAATTTTTCAGGGACTTTGAAAAAATTCCAACTGGAATTTTAGCCATTTTTTGACGTGAAATTGTAAACATGTGGACGTGGATTTTGAAAATTCTAGAGAGAATTTTAAAAGCTTCAAGAGAATTTCAACAATTTTGAGAGGGATTTGAAAAGTTTCAATGGGAATGGGAAGAATTGGGACAAAAATTGGAAAATTTTTCAGGGACTTTGAAAAAATTCCAACTGGAATTTAGCCATTTTTTGACGTGAAATTGTAAACATGTGGACGTGGATTTTGAAAATTCTAGAGAGAATTTTAAAAGCTTCAAGAGAATTTCAACAATTTTGAGAGGGATTTGAAAAGTTTCAATGGGAATGGGAAGAATTGGGACAAAAATTGGAAAATTTTTAAGGGACTTTGAAAAAATTTCAACTGGAATTTTAGCCATTTTTTGACGTGAAATTGTAAACATGTGGACGTGGATTTTGAAAATTCTAGAGAGAATTTTAAAAGCTTCAACAGAATTTCAACAATTTTGAGAGGGATTTGGAAAGTTTCAATGGGAATGGGAAGAATTGGGACAAAAATTGGAAAATTTTTAAGGGACTTTGAAAAAATTTCAACTGGAATTTTAGCCATTTTTTTACGTGAAATTGTAAACATGTGGACGTGGATTTTGAAAATTCTAGAGAGAATTTTTAAAGCTTCAAGAGAATTTCAACAATTTTGAGAGGGATTTGAAAAGTTTCAATGGGAATGGGAAGAATTGGGACAAAAATTGGAAAATTTTTAAGGGACTTTGAAAAAATTTCAACTGGAATTTTAGCATTTTTTTTACGTGAAATTGTAAACATGTGGACATGGCTTTTGAAAATTCTAGAGAGAATTTTAAAAGCTTCAAGAGAATTTCAACAATTTTGAGAGGGATTTGAAAAGTTTCAATGGGAATGGGAAGAATTGGGACAAAAATTGGAAAATTTTTAAGGGACTTTGAAAAAATTTCAACTGGAATTTTAGCATTTTTTTACGTGAAATTGTAAACATGTGGACATGGATTTTGAAAATTCTAGAGAGAATTTTAAAAGCTTTAACAGAATTTCTACAATTTGAGAGGGATTTGAAAAGTTTCAATGGGAATGGGAAGAATTGGGACAAAAATTGGAAAATTTTAAGGGACTTTGAAAAAATTTCAACTGGAATTTTAGCAATTTTTTGACGTGAAATTGTAAACATGTGGACGTGGATTTGAAAATTCTAGAGAGAATTTTAAAAGCTTCAACAGAATTTCAACAATTTTGAGAGGGATTTGAAAAGTTTCAATGGGAATGGGAAGAATTGGGACAGAAATTGGAAATTTTTAAGGGACTTTGAAAAAATTTCAACTGGAATTTTAGCAATTTTGTTACGTGAAATTGTAAACATGTGGACATGGATTTTGAAAATTCTAGAGAGAATTTTAAAAGCTTCAAGAGAATTTCAACAATTTTGAGAGGGATTTGAAAAGTTTCAATGGGAATGGGAAGAATTGGGACAAAAATTGGAAA